>NW_026993067.1:0-20647 GCF_028769735.1 Zonotrichia leucophrys gambelii
CAGGTGGTGGGAGGCACGCAGGGGTCCCTACAGCTGCTGGTGCCCGCAGTGGAGGTCTCCCACTCGGGGAATTACAGCTGCCAGGTGTGCTCCAAGGGTGGGGCCATGCAGAAGAGCAGCACCTGGCTCCGCATGACAGTGTGCAGTGAGTGCAGGGATGGGCACAGGGAGACCCCACATCCTCCTGATGTCCCCTGCCTGGGCACCTCCATGTCTCCGAGAGACCTTTCTTGGGTCCTTCCACCACTCCCCTTTTCTCCACACATCCATGGCGTAACCTTGTCCCCACTATCCCCGATCACTCTCATCCCCTCCCATCCCTATCCCCCCACACCGGCTGCGAGCCCCTCCCTGTGCCCTCAGCCCTGTCTGTGTCCCCACAGTGCCTGTGGCCAATGCCACCATCACCCCCCGTCCTCTGGTACATGAGGTGCGCGCAGGTGACCCCGTGACCCTGCGCTGCTCAGTGCAGGTGGGCTCAGCTCCTGTCACCCTCACCTGGCTGCACAATGGGCAGGAGGTGGCCCGGGGTCCCCTCCTGGAGCTCAGGGCCATCGATGTGGGACATTCGGGCACCTACCAGTGTGTGGCCACCAACCAGCTGGGACAGGACGGACACCACGTGTTCCAGGCACTCAGCCCTGAGCTGGCACTGATGGTGACAACATGGGGACACAGGGACACAGGTGGGGTCACACAGGGTTACTGGGATGTTCAGGACCCCCGGGGTTCAGGGTGACCCTGGTGTGTCCCCTCTGTCCCCAGCAGTGGCTGTGAGTGTAAGCAGGACCCTCCTGTTCCTGCTCCTTCTCCTGGCTGTCATCGGGGGCTGTCACTGCTGGCACAACCATGGTGGGTGACAATGGGGAGGGGGAGATTGGGGTCCTGGAGTGAGGAAGAGCCCCAGAGTTGGGGCAGAGATCAGCAGGACCGAGGGTGCCTGATTTGGGAGACACTGAGCCTGCAGTGATCTCGTCTGGGTGTCCTGAGGGATTTGGGGGGAATTTGGAGAGTCTTAGTTGTGCTCCAGGGCCATCTCCAGATGGGCTTTGAGGAACATTGTGGTGGCATTGGGAGTTCCTGGAGGGTTTGGAGAGCTGCTAGAGGGCTGTGCAGGGATGTTGGGGGATCTTTGTGGGTCCTGTGGGCATTTGGGGGTCCCCCTCTCTGCCATGCTTGGGGTTCTGGGGGCTCAGAGGGTTGGGGGCACCAGGGGGACTGGGGGCACTGCGATGGTGCAGAAGTTCCGGAAGGTTAAGGGGTGATCAGAGTGTCCTGGGGGAATCAGGGTTCCATTGGAATTTGGGGCTGCAGTGGGGATTTGGGGATCCCGTGGGTGGTTGGAGCTGCTGAGGTCCCAGGAAGGATCAGGGGTCCCAGTGTCCCCATGGTCACCCCCTCCCCTTTTCCTTGCAGCTGCCAGGAAGCTCCAGGACAGGTGAGTGGGAGGCTCAGGCTGCGGCTCCCTTTCCCCCTCCCCAGACATGACCCAGACTGTCGACGGAAGGAGACCAGGACATCAGGTTGATCATCACAGGCCCGATTTTATTGATCAGCACAGCGGGTTAAATACAGTTCGTAATTAACTTCATGCATATTGCAAAAGTTGAGCTCAGGATTGGTTAGTTACATATCAGCAGTTACACCTACTTTTACATTCCTATGGTCCTACTTTTGATACTTTCTACATATTCTTAGGAGATATTCAGGACTAATCTCTACTCCCTTTCTCCATGTTGCAGCAAGGCCACTGATTGCAAGCTGCTGACATCTCCTTTCAGCTTGCTGACTGCTGATTTCTCAGCTTGACCAGTGGCAATATGTCAGCATGGCCTTTCTCAGCTAACCAACTATTAATAAAGCTCTCCACATTAAAGCTCTCCACATTTCCCCCGTTTTCTTCTTGTGCAAGGAAATTAGCTTGCCAGGTTTTTGCTATTGTACGGCTGACCATGTTTTGAATGCAATTAAAAACACAAGGCAAAATCAGCAAAAACAGTAAAATTACACCCAGCAGTCCTATAGCATAGATCACAAGGTTTCTTAGCCACGGTCCAAGTCCTAAGCTTTTAAGCCATTCGTCGATTCCTAAACCTTCTTCTTCCTTCAGATTGTGAAGTCCCTGTTGTAGTTCTTTTATCTTAGTGTGAATGGACACCAAATGGTCAGACAGATTCATGCAACACATTCCCTCAAATTCTTCACATCCATGTCCTTGTGCTAAAAGCAAAAATCTATGGCAGCTCTATTTTGCAAAACAGCATGGTTAACACTCTGCACATCTGTGGTTAGCATGTCTAGGATTTGTGATGTCTTGTTCAGTTCACTCTTTGCCCAGCACCCTAATTGCTTTGCTAAATTCATAGCCTTATTGGCAGATCCTCCCGGCAAGATAGTTGAAACAACCACTTGTTTGAATGTGCCCCAAAATTGTGGATCTCCTATCGAGCTGCAGTCTAAGTCATGTATGCTACGTCTCTTTCTGTTTGAATTTTGACTCAGCTGCATTAGCAAGGACACATTAGGATGAAACAATGACAGTTTACCCAAATAACAGGGTCCACCCTGTGGTCTAGCTGGTATGCCATTCCACGCCCTGTCTCCGCAAATTAAAAATATTCCCGTGGGTAATTTCATTGGTGCAGTGATTTTGGTACTGTTACATTTACTGTAATGCTGCGGAGAGATTTCACTCACATTCAGGAATGAATCTAGGGTGGCCCATGTTTCTTTTGGTCGGTTTGAAGACTTAAAGCTAAACCATCCACCAGCTGTAGTGTTAGACAAACTGGCGTTTGTACTGCCAAAAAGGTCCAATTCCTCAGGAGGAGAGTGCAAAGCACAGAATACGCTGCATTTCTTTCCCGTAGAGCTTTCCTTAATTGTACCAACAACTCATACAATCGTTTATTATTCACTTCCTTAATTGCTGCTTCCTCTATTCGTTTGGCTACTCCTGCAACATACATAGAGTCTGTAACCACATTTAAAGGTCCCTGTAAGTTGGATACTGCCCATACTACTGCCAACAATTCCAACGTTTGTAAACTATCCGCAGGGTCTGCTGTGATGATTTGATGTTTCCATTGTCCTTTTTCTTGCCAAGTGACAGCAGCACGCCTTGACTTCTTTCCTGCATCGGTAAAGGCTGTAACAGCTCTTTCTATAGGGCATTCTTCTCTCAAGGGTCGAGTAATCCAGTTCCATTCTGTCATCCATTGCAAAACTCTAGGCACTAATTTGCTGGTATCCACTTTTGCAGATGATGTCAATAATGCTTCCTGTAAATCCTTTGAATTAATCAGGTACCAGTCCAAGGTTTCTTTTTCCATAGGCAGTCTAATGGTAGCAGGTTCTCTACCATCCACTTCAAGAGTTCTGAGACGTCCTTTTTTAATTAATGCAGCCAATTGTTCAATTTTTGAACATATTGTTTTCTTATGCTGTAATGGTGGAGACAACCATTCCAACACCTGTATCTCCCCCGTTTTCTCCTGTTGTTGAGAGAGAGCACCAAGCAGGTGGCAAGGGCTATTCCAGATAGTAAGGTCCATAGGGTGGTCGAGTTGTCGACGAGACACGTACCCCTGTTGTACACAGTCACTGATTTGTTGCAAGGCAAGACGATGCTCCTGCGTCAGGCATACAGGAGTAGTAGGGTCAACACCCTTCAACAAAGGCCGCAGGGTTTCTAACAAATGATTCAGTATTCCCATAATAGGCTTTAGCCATTGTAAGTCCCCCAGTAATTTCTGTGCATGATGTAGAGTCTTAATGTCCAGGTGTAACTCCAATTTTTGAGGTATCACTTTTTGATCCATCAAAGTCCATCCCAAATATTTCCAAGGCTTTGTAGTTTGAATTTTTTCTGAAGCAATATCAAGTGAATATGAAGCAAGGGTATTTCTAATAATGTCAATCTGCAAAGAGGAAAATGGTTGTTGCTGTACAAACAAGATCATGAGCATGCATAAGGCTATCCCCTTTTAGAGGCCATTGCTTAACCATCACCGGTGTATCTGTTTTCCAGGTGAGTGGAATGGGGAAAGTCCAAGCAATGGCAATTACCCCAAAGGGTGCTGATTAGTTAACACCACTCCCAGTTGTGTTAAAATGTCCCTTCCAATTAGGCAGGAGACTGTAGGAGGCAGTTGCACAATTGAAAACACAGCAGATATTTGTTGATCCTCAATGGACACAGACAAAGAAGGCGACCTGCTTGCCAATGTAAATCCTCCTACTCCGGTGAGCATGTTTGCTGATGGGAATAGAGGCCAATGCTGTGGCCATGCCTCTGGAGAAATAATGCTGGTATCTGCTCCTGTATCCAATAATCCATAAAGGGTTATGCTTTCATGCCCATAAGTAACTGTGACCTTTTGCTTTGGTCTGTTTTGTAAATCCACAGTTAAAAGTGTAACACCAGTGGAGCCAAAACCTTTTTCATCCCGTGCTTGTTCAGTAAATGGTTGTATTCCAGAGGTCATTTGTGATAGTGGTATCAATTGTGCAATACGTTGTCCTTTTGTAATTTTAATTGGAGGATAGAGGATGTAAGCCATGATTTGTATTTCCCCTGTAAAGTCTGCATCAATAACTCCAGGCAAAACAAATAATCCCAACATAGTTGTAGAAGAGCGTCCTAATAATAATGTTCCACATGTTTGTCCATTTAATATAAGAAGACCCTTTACTCCCGTTGGTATTTGCTCCCTGTTGTTGCGGGTTGCAAACAAGAGGTGGCTGCGATGTCGCGGCAGCTGGTGCTGGTGTTTCTGATGTCATGGCAGCTACTTGTGTCTGGGCGTGGCCCCGTGAAACGCGCTCTGCTGACAGTTTCCCGACCGCCGTCTACAAGCTGTGGTGTTGTGGGAGCTGGATCGGCAGTGAGCCACTTCGGAGAGGAGCAAGAGCAGCTAACACCTGATTCTGAGCAGCTAACACCTGATTCTGATTAGACTCTGCCTGCTTTTGTAACCCCAATCCTAACTCCTTTATAGCATCTACTAGAAATGCCTGTGAAGCAGTTGGCATTAATGCCATTCGCTCTAATGCTTCCTCAATGGTCCAATTTGCTCCCAAAGTAGATAATACTCTTTGGGTTGCTGGATTACTATTTTGAAGGGCACACTGCTTCAATATCGCCCCCTTAAGAAAGTCTGCCACACCGGCCCGGTCTATAGCAGCAGCCGCCCTATCGATAAAATTTCCAAATGATTCTTCTCTACCTTGCTTAATACCCATATAAAGTGGTAATCCCCTGGCTCTTTAACCATATCTATCGCTGTACGCATCAATCTCATAGTCTCTCTAAGCTTATCTGGTCCCAATATCATCTGTGCCTCTGTACGCAGAAATGCTCCTAATCCCATAAGTTCATCCACTGTCACTCCATGCAATGGATCTCCCGGAGCCCGTTGTACAGCAACTGACTCATTTACTAATGCTTGCCAATGTGCATTAAACAATAATTGTTGATGCTGAGTAAATATTAAACGCACTATCCCTTTTAAATCATTTGGGCATAAAATCTGAGTGTTAAAGATATAATCTAACATTTGCTTAACAGGTTCACTTTTTACACCAAACTGACTAACTGTAGAACGTAGCTGAGCTAACAACTTCCAATCTAAGGCAGAATATGCTGCCACATTATGCATAAAATTCCCCTGTGCATCATATTGTGGTGTATAAGTAACCGGACATGCAAGACTAGAAGCTATTTGTACGGCTTCACTATCTCCCATTTGCATCACCTCTTTTGCCAAAGCAGACCAAGCCTCCCTCCTTTGTTTAGCCATTTCCCCCCATAGATCACGGTGTGCCCCTGGGATGGGAGCTGGCTCTTTGGAGGTGCTATGCTGCTGGCATTTTAGTGCAGGCGCCGAGTTTTTGCATTGGGAAGGCAGTAAAGCAGAGGTTGGCTCGCGCGGGGGAAGCGACCCCCCCGCTGGAGCTGACAGTGAAGCCGGGGCCGGCCCGAAAGAAGCCGGCTCACGCGGGGGAAGGAGCCCCCCCGCAGCTGCAAGCGGAGCTGGCTCAGGCAAAGCCGGCTCGCGCGGGGGAAGGGG
Source organism: Zonotrichia leucophrys gambelii (assembly GCF_028769735.1). Taxonomy (NCBI): domain Eukaryota; kingdom Metazoa; phylum Chordata; class Aves; order Passeriformes; family Passerellidae; genus Zonotrichia; species Zonotrichia leucophrys. The sequence continues at coordinate 6,072 of NW_026993067.1, forward strand.
CCCCCCCGCTGGAGCTGTAACCGGAGCCGGCCTGCCCGGGGGTAGCGGCGGAGGCAAAGCCGGCGGCGGAGGCAGAGCTGGCTTGCCCCCCCCACCATCCGACCCGCCTGAAGCCGGCAGTGGAGGCAAAGCTGGCTTGCTTTTACCTCTCCCACCCGGCTCGCCTTCCCCCTCAGACAAGGGAGGGGCAGACGGTTCCGCACTTTCTAAAGACATGTCCTCAACACCACTATGCTGGGGATTTTTAGGCATAAGTATCTTAGTTACAGAAGGTGCCAAGGGATCATCCTCACGACCATATCCTATATTCCTCTTATGAGCTTCTGTAGCCCTTTCTGCTGCCTTTCTCTCAGAGACCTGCTGAAGCAATGCATTGTACACTACCCGCCATAATTTCCCGAACTTTTTAGCTGATTTATCCCCATCTAACACAGAGTCCATTAACACCTCTCCAAAATTTTTCCACTCTGAAAGCTCATGTACTGTATGTGGGTTAGTAAACATACCTATAGAATGACCATAAGCTAACAACCCCGGTAATTCCTTTTTTAAATCTATCTCTTTTACCCCTCGCTTTTCTAAATATGAAGAGAATACATCATATGCCGCTTGCCTATCCATACCTATTCAGTGCGCACTGTTTAGCAGCTCCAGGCTCCGGCGACACGTAGGTGACTTGAGTCACAGATGTGAACCTCAAGGGTGCTTTTTATAAATAATCCAGTCTTTGTAAATAATCCGGCACCGTCCCGCTGCTAGGACCCCCACCCAACTTCCGGACCGTGGCGAGTTCCCTTTTTTCTTTGTAATCCGAGAAAAAAGGACAGGGGTTCAACGTTGCCGCATCGTTGCCCGCAGCGTTGCCCGCATTCTCCACCATTTGTCGACGGAAGGAGACCAGGACATCAGGTTGATCATCACAGGCCCGATTTTATTGATCAGCACAGCGGGTTAAATACAGTTCGTAATTAACTTCATGCATATTGCAAAAGTTGAGCTCAGGATTGGTTAGTTACATATCAGCAGTTACACCTACTTTTACATTCCTATGGTCCTACTTTTGATACTTTCTACATATTCTTAGGAGATATTCAGGACTAATCTCTACTCCCTTTCTCCATGTTGCAGCAAGGCCACTGATTGCAAGCTGCTGACATCTCCTTTCAGCTTGCTGACTGCTGATTTCTCAGCTTGACCAGTGGCAATATGTCAGCATGGCCTTTCTCAGCTAACCAACTATTAATAAAGCTCTCCACATTAAAGCTCTCCACACCAGACCTCCCCCATCCCCACAGGATCCCCTGGGAGGAAGGGGCAGTGCTGGACCCCCCACATCGTGGGCACCAAATGGGCAGACGGTGAGTACAGAGGGTGACAGGGACACGTCACCGCGGGTGTCACCCCCACCCAGGTCCCCACAACCGGTGTCACTCTCAGGGCCCCCATGGGTGTCCCCCAGCCCTGCCCCACCTCGGGATCCACAAGTGACCAACGAGGAGCTGTCGGGACCCAATGAGGCACAGCGAGACCCCTGTGACTACGATGACATGCTGTGATGCTGGGGGCACTGGGGGTCCCTGCCTGAGGGCACCCACCATCTGTGCCCCCAAGCTCCCATGGGTGCTCACCGTGTCTGTGGGGTGGCCACGAGTGGGGGTCCCATGTGGGGCTGCCCAGAGCTCCCCGTTCCAGTGCTCCCAGTGCTCCCAGTACTCCCAATGGCTCCCCATTCCCTTCCCCAGAGCCAGGAGGCACAGGACCCTTGTCCCTCTTATTGGACCCAAAATACAGCTCTTTGATTAAACTGGGAGAAATGGTTTTTGTTTGTCCAGCTCTGTCAATTCAGCTTGGGGAGGAGCCAGGTCCCTGTCAGGTTAAGGAGCAGATTGTTGTTGCTTTCTTTCCAGTAGACCTGGGGCTCTCTCAGTACCCTGGGGACAGGGACAAATTGATAAATTGCTGCATTTCCGGTCTGGTTCCCTCCCAGCTGCCCCTGCAGGGTGGGTTTCCAGCCAGGCCGGCTCTGAAAACAATCAAAGGCTTTTACAGACTCACTGCTTGTGTCACTGTGGCTTTTGTGCTTCTTGCAGGGCTGAGAAAATCACAAGAAGAACAAAACCCAAGATAACTGGGTTAGGAGGTGGTAAAGGAATGACAGCTGGGAGAGGAGGAGGAATTGGGTCCACAGCAAGAGGAATTGGAGGAAGGATTTGAGGTACTGTAAGGGTAGGAGGAGGTAAGTGGTCAAGGGGGTTCCAGTTTTTGTTAGCCTTCCCAGCCTTTTCTTCTTTTACTTTACTAGCTTGCTTTCCCTCTTTTAATTTATAGACTCTTATATTTTCCTCCTCTGAGGTGTACTTTAGCCAACAGGTGACGTTCTGTATGTGATGGGCCTTTTACAGGAACGTGGGGCAAAACAGAAGGTGCATCACCTTTGAACAGAGAGGCAGGTAACTCAAGAAATGTTTAAGGATGTTTTCAGGTCATGCAGAAAGAAAATTAGAGAGGTCAAAGCTTAAGGCTAAACCAGGCCAATTCTGTGAAGGATATAAAAAAAGTTTCTATAAATATATTACTGGCAAAAGGAGGTACAAAGACAATCTCTATTCATTATTGGGGGAGATATGGAAATATGAGGGAAAGGCGGAGGTATTTAACCCCTTATGAGCCTCAGTTTTCCAGAATGAGTCAAGTTGTCCTCAGGACAAGTGTTCTCCTGAGCTGGTAGATGGGCACAGGGAGCAGAACAGCCACCTGTAATCCAGGAGGAAGCAGCTGGGGACCTGCTGAGCCACTCAGATGCTCACAGGTGCCTCTGGGATCAGATGGGATCCATCCCAGAGGGATGAGGGAGCTGTGGATGAGCTCCCCAGGCTGCTCTCCATCATTTACCATCAGTCCTGGCTCAGCAGGGAGGTCCCAGAGGACTGGAGGTTCCAGTGTGAGCCCATCCCCAAGAAGGGCTGGAAGGAGGAGCTGGGGAACTCCAGGCCTGTCAGCCTGACCTGGGTGCCCGGCAAGGTTATGGAACAGATCACCTTGAGTGCCATCCCAGGGCACCCATAGGATGGCCGAGGGATCAGAGCCAGCCAGCGTGGATTTCAATGTATGCACTGATGATCTGCATGAGGGGACTGAGTCCAGCATCAGCAAATTTGCAGATGACACCAAGCTGGGTGTAAGTGTGGATCTGCTGGAGGGTAGGAGGGCTCTGCAGAGGGCCCTGGACAGGCTGGATCCAGGGCCCAAATCCAACAAGAGGTGACGCTGAAAAACACCAAGTGCCGGGTCCTGCACTTTGCCCACAATAACCCCTGCAGCTCTACAGGCTGGGGACAGAGGGGCTGGAGAGCAGCCAGGCAGAAAGGGACCTGCAGAGACTGATGGACAGCAGGCTGGACAGGAGCCAGCAGTGTGCCCAGGTGGCCAAGAAGGCTAAAGGCTCCTGGCCTGGATCAGGAATGGTGTGGCCAGCAGGAGCAGGGCAGGGATTCTTCCCCTGCACTCAGCACTCCCCTGGCCACACCTCGAGTGCTGTGTCCAGTTCTGGGCCCCCAGTTTAGGAAGGACATGGAGGGGCTGAAGCGTGTCCAGAGAAGGGCAGCAGGGCTGGGGAGGTGTCTGGAGCACAAGTCCTGTGAAGAGCAGCTGAGGGAGCTGGGGTTGTTTATTGTGGAGAAGAGGAAGCTCAGGGGAGACAAGGTGGTGTCAGGGCACAGGTTGGACTTGATGATCTCCAAAGTCTTTTCCAACCTTCCTGTTTCTGGAATTGCTGAAACCACCCTTTGAGCAGTTTGCACTATGAGGCTTGGGCCTCCTCTTCAGAAGGAGGGAACAGGGCTGGGCAATAGGAAGAAATTTGGACCAGGAAAGAGTAAAGGAAGCAAAAGTGAAGCAAAGGAAATGCTCAGGGCAGTTCGGGGGTGGCTGCCAGGCAGCCCTGGCTCTGAGCAATAGCGTCTGCAGTGGGACAGGAAACTCCCAGCTGATGGGAACAAACTTTCTGGCTGACTGCAGAGGCCAGGACAAAGCTGAGTGGTTTGCCTGGTGTCCCCCAGCCCTTGCTGGCCCCAGGGCTGATGGCATTTGTGCTCCCTCAGGTTCATGTCCCCACACCAACAGCATGGGGGTGTTCCCCCTGCTGTGTGCAATGCAAACAGGGGCTGCTGAGCCAGTGCTGCTGTGTCTGTGCCTGCAAGGATGGGGCACCTGTGTGAGCTGGGGGAGAGGCCAGGGCTGCAGAGGGGGGATGTTGTTGGCAGCTCCATGAGGACACTCTGAGACGCTGCCCTTGGCTGTCCAGTGCACTGGGGATGGATCAGCCCCTGCTCTGCTGCTCCTTCCCGTCTGTCCCAGGGCCCTTGCAGAGCCCCAGCCATGCTGTTCCCCTCCAGCCTGCCCATGGCCAGCCTGGGGCTGCTCACGGGGCTTTTCTGTGCTGAGCATTGGCCTGGGTGTGTTCTTGAGAGAGCCTGGGCAAGGAGCCTGGAGCCCCCAGGCCCTGGCCTGAGGCGTCAGCGCTGCCCCAGCAGTGCCCATGGCCTGTCCCTGCTGCAGCCCCGGCACTGCCACCCCCAGGGCTGTGCCCGGCCCCGAGAGCACTCAGGCCCTGCAGCAATACCAGGGCCACCAGGGCAGCGGGGCAGGGCCACGGCAGCAGCACTGGCAACACCAATTGCTGCTGCTGCTGGGCACAGCTGCTGGGCCAGCACTGATCTGCCCCAGCTCTGCACACAGACATTGCTGCAGCAGCTCCAGAGAAGGCAACAAAAGGGCATCTCTGCAGAAAACTCTGCTGGGAAATTCTTCAGTTTTTTCAAAGCCACAGAGAGCACAGCCCCTCATTGAAACAGTCTGTGTCCACAGGGAAGATGGAGAGAAAAAAAAAGAGAAATGGCACGAAAAATGACATTTTTTGTTGACAAAATTTAAAAATTAAAACAGAGGAAAAGAAATTCCAAACTGAAAGAAACAAGAAGCTTCAAAGATTATTGTTACTACGAGTGACTTGCAGAAACTGGCCAGCATTTTAATGTTTCTGAAAGTACCCAGTCATCAGTTTCCTCACTGCAGCCTTCAGCTCCTGATTCCTCAGGCTGTAGATGAGGGGGTTCAGGGCTGGAGCCACCACCGAGTACAGAACTGACAGGGCCAAATCCAGAGATGGGGAGGAGATGGAGGAAGGTTTCAGGTGAGCAATTGCGGCAGTGCTGAAGAACAGGGAGAGAACGACCAGGTGAGGGAGGCAGGTGGAAAAGGCTTTGTGCCATCCATGCTCAGAGGGGATCCTCAGCACAGCCCTGAAGATCTGCACATAGGAGAAAACAATGAACACAAAACAACCAAATGATAAACAGGCACTAACAACAATGAGCCCCAGTTCCCTGAAATAGGATTTGGCACAGGAAAGCTTGAGGATCTGTGGGATTTCACAGAAGAACTGGCCCAGGGCATTGCCATGGCACAGGGGCAAGGAAAATATATTGGCTGTGTGCAGCAGAGCATGGAGAAAGCCACTGGCCCAGGCAGCTGCTGCCATGTGGGCACAAGCTCTGCTGCCCAGGAGGGTCCCGTAGTGCAGGGGTGTCATGGTTTGACCCGGAAGGAGTGGGAATTCTGGGAAGCTGTGGTCAAACCAATGAAGGTTTTGAGTTTCATACTGACACCTGGTGTAGCCAGTGGGGTTTGGACACACCTCCGAGAATACACAGGGGTTAAAAGCAGGGCACTGCCCTGGCATTTCCTCTTTTTGGACATCGCGGCCGAGGAGTTCAGACCTCTCTCCCTCGCCCGGCCCGCTGCTGCTGGGCGGGGGAGGGGCCAGCCATGCGGTGAGGCCTGGGGGTCTGGACAGAGATGGTGTTGAGGGGGCTTCGAGGATGGAAGGGTGGGGGAGCCCCAAGAGACATCGGGCAGCCAGCCACCCCCCCCCCCCCCTTCCCCCCCCCCAGGAGAGCAGGAGAGCAGCCAGCGAGAAGGGGGGAGGACTGCCCGGCCGCAGCGGCAGCGTGTGGGCAGCGTGCGTGGGAGCCGTCCGACAGACAGAGACTGAAAACTTTTAACCCTTTCTTGCATGATTGGGGCCTTACAAAAATGCTAATCCTCCTCGAAGCTGAATAAGAAGGGAGATGAGAGATGATATGAGATAAAGACTTTGGCCCGGAGATTGTGGAGATGATTGGATGGGGAGAGATGATTTGGAGTGGCCTTTTAGCTGGACTTTTCTTGTAGCCATGGACTCAGTTGTTCCTGTGACACAGACTGCATTTAGGGGGAGGCAGTGCCTCAAAACCAGGAGGGTTCATTTGTGAGGACCCCCCGGCCCCAGGGGGTTGGAAATATATGGGGGGGACAGTTGTCCCAAAAGCAGAGACTGTGCCTTTTTGGAGTGAGACAAGGCATCCTTGAAAGACCACCCTAAAAGCAGCTCTGGCCATGTCTCGGTGGTGAGAGCACTGAGCATGGAAGGAACGTGTCACAAACGGCAAATGGACTTTCCGGGCGGTGCCGGAGTGACAGGGAAGCACACGAGGGTCTCAGTGTGTCTCCACGAGAAGCCTATGGAACAAGAAGGACTCCTTTCCCTCTTCATGAACTGATGTTTGAGTATACTAAAGTGTCGTGCCGGACTGGGCAGTTGGTATTTTTGAGAGAATGTATTGGATTGGGAAGTCAGGGAGTGGGGAGGAGGAAAAGTGGTTTTTGTAAGGTTTTCAATTTTTTTCTCTTTTCCTTATAGTCTTTCCTATTTTTTCCTGTAGTTTTAGGTAATAAAGTGTTATTTATGTTTAAGTTGGAGCCTGTTTTGCTTATTCCTGGTCACATCTCACAGCAGACACCAGGGTGGGGCATTTTCATGGGGGCACTGGCTCTGTGCCAGGCTCAAACCATGACATTTTTTGGTTCCCTGACCGGGAAATCGAATCACGGGAGAATGATGAGGTAAAGCTGTGAGATGAGACCAAGAAGAATAAGGAAAGCATGTACTAAGTTAAGGTAGATAAATAGTCATAGTGAATCTAAGGTATTGTTGTGTAGAAGTGTTTTGTAGTCCTGTTGATAATTTTAGAAAGTGTATTCTCGGAGGTGAAGGGTGGATTGTCATGGTTTGACCCGGAAGGAGTGGGAATTCTGGAAGCTGTGGTCAAACCAATGAAGGTTTTGAGTTTCATACTGACACCTGGTGTAGCCAGTGGGGTTTGGACACACCTCCGAGAATACACAGGGGTTAAAAGCAGGGCACTGCCCTGGCATTTCCTCTTTTTGGACATCGCGGCCGAGGAGTTCAGACCTCTCTCCCTCGCCCGGCCCGCTGCTGCTGGGCGGGGGAGGGGCCAGCCATGCGGTGAGGCCTGGGGGTCTGGACAGAGATGGTGTTGAGGGGGCTTCGAGGATGGAAGGGTGGGGGAGCCCCAAGAGACATCGGGCAGCCAGCCACCCCCCCCCCCCCCTTCCCCCCCCCAGGAGAGCAGGAGAGCAGCCAGCGAGAAGGGGGGGAGGACTGCCCGGCCGCAGCGGCAGCGTGTGGGCAGCGTGCGTGGGAGCCGTCCGACAGACAGAGACTGAAAACTTTTAACCCTTTCTTGCATGATTGGGGCCTTACAAAAATGCTAATCCTCCTCGAAGCTGAATAAGAAGGGAGATGAGAGATGATATGAGATAAAGACTTTGGCCCGGAGATTGTGGAGATGATTGGATGGGGAGAGATGATTTGGAGTGGCCTTTTAGCTGGACTTTTCTTGTAGCCATGGACTCAGTTGTTCCTGTGACACAGACTGCATTTAGGGGGAGGCAGTGCCTCAAAACCAGGAGGGTTCATTTGTGAGGACCCCCCGGCCCCAGGGGGTTGGAAATATATGGGGGGGACAGTTGTCCCAAAAGCAGAGACTGTGCCTTTTTGGAGTGAGACAAGGCATCCTTGAAAGACCACCCTAAAAGCAGCTCTGGCCATGTCTCGGTGGTGAGAGCACTGAGCATGGAAGGAACGTGTCACAAACGGCAAATGGACTTTCCGGGCGGTGCCGGAGTGACAGGGAAGCACACGAGGGTCTCAGTGTGTCTCCACGAGAAGCCTATGGAACAAGAAGGACTCCTTTCCCTCTTCATGAACTGATGTTTGAGTATACTAAAGTGTCGTGCCGGACTGGGCAGTTGGTATTTTTGAGAGAATGTATTGGATTGGGAAGTCAGGGAGTGGGGAGGAGGAAAAGTGGTTTTTGTAAGGTTTTCAATTTTTTTCTCTTTTCCTTATAGTCTTTCCTATTTTTTCCTGTAGTTTTAGGTAATAAAGTGTTATTTATGTTTAAGTTGGAGCCTGTTTTGCTTATTCCTGGTCACATCTCACAGCAGACACCAGGGTGGGGCATTTTCATGGGGGCACTGGCTCTGTGCCAGGCTCAAACCATGACAAGGGGTTTGCAGATGGACACATAGCGGTCGTAGCACATGACTGTCAGGAGGGAAAACTCTGCTGAGATGAAGAACATAAAGAAAAAGAGTTGTGTGGCACATCCTGAGTAGGAGATGTTCCTGGTGTCCCAGAGGGAATTGTGCATGGCCTTGGGGACAGTGGTGCAGATGGAGCCCAGGTCGCTGAGGGCCAGGTTGAGCAGGAAGAAGAACATGGGTGTGTGCAGGTGGTGGCCGCAGGCTACGGCGCTGATGATGAGGCCGTTGCCCAGGAGGGCAGCCAGGGAGATGCTGAGCAAGAGGCAGAAGTGCAGGAGCTGCAGCTGCCGTGTGTCTGCCAATGCCAGCAGGAGGAAGTGCTTTATGAAGCTGCTGTTGGACATTTCTTCTGTCTTGGCATGGTGACCTGCAGAAAAAGTAATCATGGAATAGTTGGGTTTGGAGAGGGTTTGAAATATCCCAGCACAGCTTGGGGGCACTTTCTCCCCACTGCCTGCCCATCCCTGGGGGCTCAGCTCTGCCCTGTAGACCCCTCCCAGCTCAGGCACTGCTCAGGGGCAGCCCTGGCTCTGCAGGTTCTGATAGGAATGTCAGAGCAACCCTGAGGAGGCTGGAAAAGCAACACTGATGCTGCCTCTAAGGGGCCCGGTGCTGATTTCTGTCACTGCCCGATTTGTTTAGATCAGAGATTTTTTTTTTATTTGCTTCAAGCTGAACTGAAATGAGTATTTATGGTCAATATCCCATTCAGGTAACCCAAAACAACAGATTAAGAAGCAGGACTTTGCCTTTCCTGCAGCCCCTTCCTTGCTCTGCTCCCTTTATAATCTACTGATTATGTTCTGCTGTTTAATGCCACGCTGCGAGCAGTCCTGAACAATGCAGCATCCTTACCACACCATGAGAACACTTTCAAGCCTTACCAGCTGTCTCCTCCCACCCACATCTTGTCCCCCAGTGCTGGGAGCAGCTGCCAGGGCTGGCTGAGAGCTGTCCCTGGCAGGCAGCAGAGTCCCTGCCCCAGCACAGCGCCCTGGGCTGCAGGATCCTGCTCTGCAGGACAGCCCTGGGCACCCCTGGCTGCTCTGCACAAGAGACGATCAGAGAATGTACTCACAGGGTCTGCAGGCATTGGGATGTTCCAGCTTTAGGAGATCACTCCAGGAGCTGCAGCTGCATTGTCCTGCAGCCAGAGGTTCCTGTGCCAAGGGCTGGCAGTGATTCTGCCCCAGGCACTTCTCAGCACCTTCCCAACCCTGACTGATTGAAGCTGCCTGTGCCTCTGTGCTGTGCCCGGGGTGGCTGCAGGCAGTGCCCCAGCCCTGCTGGGCTGGCAGAAGAGCTGCTCATCAAGAGAAATGTGCTTTTGAAGCTTTGCTTGGTTACCAGGAGCTGCTTCTGGGCCAGGAGCCCAGCCGAGCTCAGCAGCACAGACACAGCACAAGGACTTTAATGAGCCTCTGGGGCTTTGTGCTCAGGCCCTGAACATCAGTCCCTGACAGAGAGCTGAAGAAACCTCTCCAGAACTCTAAGGCAGAATCCAACTCCAAAGTTTCTTGGACTTTTAATAGGTCCCAGAGAGACACCACTGAGAAAGCGTCCCCAGACCCCAGGCAGAGCAGAGAACTGCAGGCAGTGATGACAGGTGGGGACAGAGAGAAGCCAAGTCTTGGTGCCCTGGGGCACAGCAGGGTCTGTGCCACCAAGGGCTGTGAGGAGACACCTTGTCCTCAGGCCCTAGGGCCTCCTGGCACAGCCCCAGCCAGGCTGGGCACTGTCAGCCCCTTGTCCTGCCCTCAGCAGGCCCCCCTAGATGACATCCCAGTGCCCTCAAGGATCTGCTGGAAGGAGTCCCTGGGGAGCCTTGCTCAGGAATGGCCCTGGGGCTCCTTAATGCTCCCAGGGACTGCAGGTTTTTCAAAGGACTTTGGTTTTGGCTTTTGCCTTGGAGTCTCTGAGAGGTTTGTGCAATCATGGCCTCCAATTATCTGGTGTAATTAGTCCCTGGAGAGGCTTTGTCAGTAACAACACTCAGTGGGCTCATTAATGCTTCAAGGTACTTCAGTTATTTGAAGGTACTTGGTGTTTCCCTTTTGATACAGACTCTGTGAGAGGTTTGTGCAATCATGGCCTCCTATTATCTGCTTTACTTAGTCCCTGGAGAGGCTTTGTCAGTAACAACACTCAGTGGGGCTCATTAATGCTTCAGGGTACTCCAGTTATTTGAAGGTACTTGGTGTTTCCCTTTTAATACAGACTCTGTGAGAGATTTTGCAATCATGGCCCCAATTTTTCTGCTTTAATGAGTCCCTGGAGAGCTTTGTACTGACACTCAGTGGGGCTCATTAATGCCAACAGATACTCAAGATTTTTAAGGTACTTTATGGATTTAGGAATACTTTTAGGTACTTTTAAAATGTTTCCTTCCCACACTGAGTCTCTGAGAGGTTTTTGTACTATGATGGCTGCCAGTTCTCTCCTCCAAGTAGTCTGTGAGCACCCTGTGTTGGGTGCCTTCCCCCTTTCTATTTTACAACAAAGATGGAAGTGAAAGAATTTTGTAAGACTTTCTAAAAGCATCCAAACAAACGTGGGACAATTAACAAGACAATAACCACTAAGAGAATTAAATGTCCTGTTTTAGCTCGACATCGTCCAACTCTTTAGTCCCTTTGATTAGAAGAGTTTTTTTGACCCAGTCTTTGTTTTTGACTTGAAGCTTCTTGAACCCTTCCTTGAGTACCTGAATGCTCTTGTGGATTGTCTCGCTGTGGCTGGAGAGGTTCATGCAACACATGCCCTCAGAGTCTCACAGCCATGCCCATGTGCCCAGAGTAAAAACTCTATCGCTGTTCTGCAAGGTGGCCTGTCTGATGGTCTCTGTGTCTGAGAGCAGGCCACACAGTGTGAGGGAGGTAGCATTGGTTTGCTTACTTAACAGGTACCCAAGATGGTCTAATTGTCCTAAAGCTTTAGCTGCAGCCACCCAAGGTAGTCCACATTGAGGGTGCTACCATCCAATACCTGGTGTAAAGCTTTCAAAGCCATCTCTTTGATATCATCCAATACGTCTCTGGGGATACCTACTGCTTGATCATCTGGTAGGCTGTGTGGTCCTTCTCCAGCTAGATAGTTGATTGTCAATTCTGCCCTTGCCTCATTATTAGCATAGTCTGCTATTATTTGGTTTAGTAAACACTTCCATCCCCCATCCCACAGGGTGTATTCTGTAGGTGACAGCAATATGGTCATAATGTATTTTAAATCAAAGGGGGTTAAGACATGTGCTGTAAACATGGCCCTCATTAGGCCATTGAAAGAAGCTAAGTCCTGCCTATGGTCTTTAGCTGCCCTACACAGATCCTTGATTTCCCCATAAAACAATGGCTGATACCTGGGATTCTGCCCCCTTCTTTCATAACATACGGGGGCAATGAGGAATTTCGAGATGATTTGCCTGTCTTCTTCTTTTCCCAGGGATCTTCTGGGGTTGAGGGGTGAGGCGGCTGTGAGGAGTCCAAACAGTCTTCTGGGGAGGAAGAATAACTTGGAGCAGAAACATTTGGGTTAGAAATAGGGTGACAGTTGGGCTTACTATATTTGACCATGGGTGTTATATTGTTGCCGGCGGGTGAAGCAAAGGGTACTGCCATTTTATCAGGTTTTGGGGAGGAAGGGCCTTGATTTAGGATGGCAGACTTCCAGGGCGGAGTTTCGGAAGCATGGCATAGGGTGAAGGTGGAATGATTGACAGTGGGGCATGACCCGCATTTTTGGGCGTGGAGTCTGGAGGTTCATTAGGGCGGAAGAGAAGGTTGTGGTAGCAGGAAGTGGAGGACCCAAGATGGAGGCAGGATGGTCGGGCTCCCAAGCCACATTTGGGCTCCTTCCATCTTGAGTCTCCAGGGCATGATGATCCAAGACCGCGTGGCTATTGCCATCTTGGACCATTGTGGAAGGTCTGAGAAGGGCAGGTTTGAGGGGAGGTCCCGAGTTAGGAGTGACCAATGGATTGAGTTTTTAACACACTGCTTGCTGGTGAAGGGTCTCAAGGTTGGTGTGGAAGATAGGGAGCATGTGGGGTCCCTTTTGATCGAAAGGTTGTACAGTTTAACTCCCACTGAGTCCCAAAATTCAGTGGTATGGATTTCGTCAGCAGAGGCATCTGTAAAGTTTTTAATGATCCACCTCATGATTGATTTTAATTCATTCTTTGAAAATATTATATGATGATCAGTGAGAATTAGACCATCCATATATGCTCCTTTCTACTTTGGACATCTGACTGCCCATTTTTCTGCTTCTCTGTCTTATGGGGAAGAGCCACAGGAACACCCCAAATCAATTATGGGATGTGGGTGCCTATTGTAAGAACACAGTGGCAAAAAGGGCAATAAATGTCTTGCATTTCCCCAAACCCACCTGCAATCCTATGCAGGTGAAACCCTTGTTGTCCCTGCCAATCCTGGGCAAGGACCTTGAAGAAATTATGAATCTGCTGGGCTCAGCACAATCCAAAATCCCAGGGAGCACTGGCCTATCCATCAGCTAACCCCAGCTGATGTGACTGACACAGGGAGCCCTGAATGTCATGGTCCCTGTTTGGGCGCCAAATTCACAATGAAAGTGGCTGTGACAAACCTCTCTGGTTCCCTGACTTCAGGGCGAGGGTGGCAAAAATGAAAAGGAGCAGGATCAATGGAGTTGTTTAAAAGGAACTTTAATAACGGGGTGAAAAACAATAAACATGGAGAAGTTGAGAACAGTATGAGGGGCAGGATCCAAAGACCTGAGACAAATGGGAAGAAACATTATGTACACTTGGGGGTAGAACACTCTAGAACAATAACCTTATAGGGGAAACAAGCAACCAATAGGGGAGTAGAATTTGGACAACTTAGCATAGCAACACTAAAGGCTTTTGGGGGAACTCTCAAGCTCACACTAAGTTAAACAAATGATTCCCAGGGCTTGAAACTCATGCCCAATTCTTTTGGGGTAAAATCTGGCTGACTGAGTTACAGCTGAGCTAACTATTGCACCACTGCTTCTCACTGGCCCCTTGGGACCATGTTGCCCAACAAAGCCACAATGATGTCCTTTGTTCCATGAGGCCCCACAGTGTCACAATGGCCCCTTGGATCCATAGTACCCTGCAGTGTCACTATGATCCCCTTCATTTCACAAGGCCCCAAAGTGTCCAGGTGGTCTCCATGGTTCCTCAAGAGTCAACAGTGTCACAATGACCCCATGGTTTCATGGTACTCACATTTTCACAATGATCCCCTTGGTTCCACAAGTTCCTACAGTGTAACAGGTTCCACAAGGGCCTGCAGTGTCAGCATGACCCTTTGGCTCCACAAGCCCCCACAGTGTCACAATGGTCTCCATAGGAAGGAAACAAGTGAGCCCCAGTGGTGCAGGGTCAGATGAGAGGCAGTCACCAGAGGCCAAGGCTGGTCAGACTTGACTGTATTGGTGGATATTTTTGGAGAGTAACCCTTGAATATATGTAATTTTAGAGGTGGAATCCTTATTTCAACCATGTGAACCAGCAAGAAAGGGTAGGTTTTTCCCTGGGAAATAAAAACCCCGGCCCCCGCTGCTTATGGTCGTGGTAGGGCCCTTGGCAGTTTAAATTTGTGGGATCTGTGGGGCCCGTCCCAAAGGGGGCCCAAATAGGCAAAACCTGTTTCAGTTCCCTTTTTTTTTGGTTCCCCTACCCTCACCAAAGGCCCCCTTTTTCCTGAAGTCTTGGGTGTACCAAAATTTTTTGGTTTAATGAGCCCCGTCGAGTCCAAATATCCCCCGACCCTGGGCCCCCCCCTCCCCAAAGGCTCCTTTTTTTGGGCCCCCCGGTTTTGATCACTGACCCCTTTCTTCCCAGGGCCCCGGTTTCCCAATGGTCTCCTTTATTCCCGGGTTCCCTGTTTCCCCGGTTTCCTTGGTTCCATTGTCCCAAATGGCCCAGTTCCATGGGTTCCCCCTGTCCCCATGTGTTCCCGGACCTTCCTAATCACAACTGCCCTTTGGGTTTGGAAGATCGTACTGTCACCCTGGTTGCTGTCGGGCTGGATGGAATTTATGTCCCCCCGGGCCTTGGGATGCTCAGAAAGGGTGTGGGGCCGGGCCGGGGTAAGGCCTTTGGTTTTTTGGTGGGACGAGCC
>NW_026993068.1:0-20620 GCF_028769735.1 Zonotrichia leucophrys gambelii
GCTACTGGGGATTTCTTAGTTTGTTGCCACCAGAAATGGGTCAGGGAAAGAGTAAGTTCCTTGACCCTGGGGCTGCGGATCGTGTGAAAAATTCGCAGTGGTTTGAGGTATCTGAGAACCGTGAGGGGGGTTCTCAGGGGGGGAGTGTTCCTCAGGACAGCCCACTGGGGATGTTAATGCAGTTTTGGGATGAATGGGAATCCCGAAGGGAAGAAAATCTAGAAATTCAGAGGGCAGTGCCTAAAGGACATAATATAGGAAAAGTTTTGAGTGAGCATCAGAAAAAATATGAGTCACCGGCAGAATGGTTAAAAAGATTAAAAAGAGACTTGCAATTATATTCAGGTATAGATATTAATACTGCAGTAGGGCAGGTTCTGTTAAAAATTCAGTTTGTGAAAGGATTTTGCAGTGACATTAGGAAAAAGCTGGAAAAATTAGAAGATTGGAAGGACAGGGGACTGCAAGAGTTACTGAGAGAAGCACAAAGGGTGTTTGTAAAGAGAAATAAGAAAAAGCAGAAAGCAGATGCCAGAATTTTGGTGGCAGCAGTTCAAGAAATGCAGGCAGCTTTGAATGCAGAAAAATCTGCAGAGAAAAACAAGCAGCGGATGTCAGGATCTATTTTTAGGAACACAAGACCTGGGCATTTTTCCCGCTACAAGAAAAGACACTTAAAAAATTTTTGCCCCACTTTGAAGGGTGCGGGACCCACCTGTTTTTATTGTCATAAAAAGGGGCAACTGCAAAAATTGCAGAAAGAAACAGCAAGATGAGAAAACTTCTCAGGAGAATCAGAGAGGGCAAGAGCTTTGTTTAACGAAGAGGACCAAATTACACCCAGAAGAGGCCTTGATAATAAAGCTAAGAGTAGGTCCTCAGAGTGAAGAAGTCATATTTTTAGTAAATACAGGAGTTTCTCAGTCGACAGTGACAAAATTACCCCAGGGATATGAGATAAGTAGTGAGCAAGTTTCAGTAATCGGAATTACAGGAGAGGCTTTCCCTGTTCCTGTAATAAAAGGAGTGCAAATTGAAACAGATGACAAATTTGGAGTAAATAATTTATTGTTGATACCAGAGGCCGAGAATAATATGTTAGGTAGAGATCTAATAATAGCCTTAAATTTACAGATAAAACCCTGTGAAGGAAAACCTAAAATTTATTCTTTAACTGAAGAAGATAATCTAGAAATTAATGACATGGGTTGGCATTCAGGGGAAGTGGGAAAAGTTTAGGGTGAAGGAGTCTGGCCCCCTTAGTCCCTCCTGGTCAGCACAAGCCTGTGAATTTTATATATTACATTGTGCACTATTAATACTAAAAGGGCAAAAAGGGACTATTTATACAGACTCCAAATATGCTTTTAGTGTAGTACATACATAAGAAAAATTTGGAAGGAAAGGAGGGGACTTATAAACACTTAAAGGAAAGAGTTAATACACTCTTGATTGATTGATTTTTGGGATTGATAATTTAGATACTTGAAGCTTTAAAAGGCTCAAAGAAAATAGCAGTAGTTCATGTAAAGGAACACCAGAGAGGGAGGGATATTAGAGTCAGAGAAATATTTTGGCTGATGAAGAAGCAAAAAAAAGCGACCTTAAAAACGGGAGATACTAAAATCATGACCTTATTAAAAAAAAAAAAATAGAAATTTAGCAGGAGACACTTTCCCTTCCGCTAGCAGAATTGGCAGCTATAAGGAAATTAAGAGCAACATTTAAGGAGGGAAAGTAAGTTTTTCCTGATGGCAGGATTATGATGCCAAAAACCAGTGGCACATTAGATTTTAGATAACTTGTATCGACAGACACACTGAGAAACAAGGGCCTTTTGTGATCACTTTTTAAAATTTTATGGGTGTATAAGCATATTTGAAATTGGAAAATAAATTACCCAGGAGTGTCTTACCTGTTAAAAGGTAGATAAGAAGGTGTTAAGAAGCCCTCCCTTTGGAGGATGCAAAACAGCCTACAGGCTATTTGAAAAAAAATCCAGGTAGATTTTATAGAATTGCTTAAAGTGGGTCGGTGAAAATATTTGTTAGTTATAATAGATCAATTAACTCAGCGGGTTAAAGCATTTCCAGCAGTTTGGGCTACAGTTCAAACAGTAGCTAAAATATTGTTGAAACATGATTTATATTAACCCTGATTTATTACGAAGGAACTAAGCATCCCAGAGTGGCTACGGACCGCAATTCCCTTGAGCTCGGAGGCTCAAGGGAATGCCGGTGGAAAAAGAATAAAAAGACTTTTTGAATCGGTGGGAACAGCCTAAAAAGATCGAAGATCTCCTCCAGGATCACCCACCAGCAACATTATTAGAATTGATTACAGAACTGCAATTCCAGAAACTGAGACTGGTAACACCTGTTGTTAAAAGAGCTCAGAAACAAAAATGTTGGGAGTGCGGTAAACATGGTTTAGGGTGTCATCCACGGATATGTATTGTTTGCACACTCTGCTTTAACTCATGGTGGAGAGTAACTAAGAGAGAAGAGAAGGAGAGACAATTGATTTGCTTGCTTTGCTATAGTTATGTATTTAGTCAGCTAATTATAGAACACATTGCTAGTGATTTTTTTAGATATCTTTGAGACTGGGAGACGGGACCCTTCCAGCAGCAATTGAATTAATAGAGAACTTAGATCAATTGGTTCTTGCTATATTGTCTATAGCACAAATAAGAGAAGGAGCAACTCATAATATTATAGACCAGTGTCTCAAAATTGATAGTTGTTGTAGAGAAAAAATTTATATACCACATAATAAGCACATTGCAAGAGCATATTAGTGCTGTGAGTTTGCCTATTAGAGGCGGCGACTTAATAAACTCCCCGCCCTTGAAGCAGAAAATAATTAAATAAATCTTATTGTAGTTGGCATATCCCAGAAATTTTAGAAAATACAAGTTTATAGTATTCTGGCCTAATCTTTTCACTGTTCTTTTTGTTTTAATTATTGCTTCTTAACCAGCTAGAACTAAGAAATAGCATTTAAAAAGAGACAAGCAAACTCTGTAGAGCTATGAGTACCAAAGAAACTAAAAGCACCAGTGACTAAATCCCAAGATATTACCTTTGCTACCGAGAAGACTGGTATCTTAGCCCTTAGTTGCAACCCAAGAGGCCTTGAAAAAAGTAGAAAAGTAGATTTCCTAAAGATTATTTTCACTGTGATCATTCTAGTACCCTTGGCAGTTAGCCAAAGCCAGAGAGCCACACTGAACAGAGTTTCAGCAATGAAAAAGCAATCAGAGCAAAAACCAATTCCCAGCAATTTCAACATTTGTAATTATTACAATCACCCTGTGTGTATTAAAGACAAGATAGAATCTGTGTTTGTAACACACCCTTATGTTAGTTCTGCCTGCTACAATTTCAGCAGTGTTATAGATGTTTGTATTAAAGAAGAAAAGATGTATTGAGTAGAGAAAATTTTGAGATATAATAGACGAGCTCCTTACCCCCATGGTGATCAAATTTGCCCTCAATATAAAAGATTTGTTTGTTTTAAAAGAGATGATAATGAAAAAGGTCCAAGTATTAGCATAAGAAATCAAGCACTAAAAAAAAAAAAAAAAAATTAAAAAAAAGAAAAAAAAAAAAGAAAAAATAAAGAAAAGAACAAGAGAAAAGAGTCAACAGAATTAGCTGAATTGTATAAACAGCTAAAACAGTATTACAAAGATTAAGATTTGCCAGCCTTGAATAACAATCTGTTTGTGAAATTGATGCAAAAGATTGCTACAGAATTAGAATTATTCATATGTGAGATTTGTAGAAGTCTAAAAATAGCTGAAAGATGGCCGTGGAGAGGTGAGAGCTTAGCTCCAGAGCAATTTTTAAAGTAGAACCATACCCAAATTTCTAGAACATTGAAGAGACCTAAAAGATAGATTTTAAGCCATCAAGTAATTAGAATAATTTGTATAACTCGAGAAAGATATTAGAGACCAATAAAAAAACATAAATTGTGGATGAGATGAACAAATTAATTTATGCTAGTACAAAAGTCCTGAAGCTAACCCCTACCAATCCATCGACAGCCTGAGGTCTTATTGAGAACAACTAGAGAAAACTGATAAGAAATAGAAAGCCTCAAATGAGATATATTAGATTTGTGAGCAACGAGCATACAGTGAGTCACCTCAAAAATGGAGAAGAACCTGTACTTTGAAGAGAATACAACCCTCCTTCTTTGTTCTACTAAAGTCTAAGAGCAATATGCTAAGAACTCCACTGTATAAAACCCTGCAGTGAAATAAAAGAAATTTTAATTTAAATTTTCCAACAGCAAGAGAGAATCAAAAATAGAGAGAAGACGAATAGCCTGCAGAACAAATTGTAGCATATTATGACCCAGCAACATGAGCTCAAGATGGGTCATGGAGATATAAGACCCCAATTTACCTGTTGAACTGATTAATAAAGCTCCAAACAATAGTGGAAGTAGTGTCAAATCATACCTCCAGTGTCTTAAAAATGTTGGCCAAGCAATATACACAAATGAGAGTGTTTGTGTATCAAAACAAAATAGCCCTACACTATCTGTTAGCAGAAAAAAGAAGAATTTGTAGAAGATTTAATGAATTTGAGTGCTGTGTAAAAATTGATAATTATAGAGAAACTATCACTGAACTTGCAGAGAAAATTAAAAGAGTAGCTCATGTGCCAGTACAGAAGCAGAATTCAATCTTAAAAACAAATTGGTGAAGTAACCTCTTTAGAAGTGTTTAGAAGAAAAAGTTAAAGTTTATGTTGTTATGCTCAATTCTGAGACTTTTGTGTTTTATTAAGTTAATTCATTCAGTGATTCAAGAGATGCAGATTTCAACAATGCCTCTAAATTCAGAATCAACAGAAAAAAGAAAACCAAGATCTAAAATAGTATTAAAAGCTAAATTGACGCCTGTTAAAAACCAAAGACTTAAAAGGATTAAAATAGACCAAGAAATGCTAACTAAACTTGAAAGACAGTGTAAAAAACTAGAAGCAGTAATAGAAATGCTAGAAAAGTTTGAAGCTGAAAAAAAGACAACAAGAAAACCAAAATTCTGAAAAATATAAAAAATATCAAAGCACAGCCTTTTAAATACAGCACGAATCATAATGATCAAAAAGAGAAAGGGGGGATTTGTGGTAAATAGGTATGATTCGTGCTGATAAAAATTAAAACAATAATCAATATTGATACAGTAATTAATATTTGAGAATAATAAAACAGTTAATAGTTAAAAGGTGTAATGCCAAAGAAGAAATGGAAAGGAGGGGCTCCACCCACCCCCCTTCCTGCAGATGTTCTCAAGGACCACAGGGAAGAAGCTGAAGATACAGTTGCTAAAAATGACCAAGAACCTGGTTGGGTCCAAGAAAATGCTAATTATAAGGGACTTATTGCTTTGATATGTAGATGCAGTGATACGTTAGTCTTGGCTTACATTGTACTGGCTTGGTGCACATGTGTAACCCAAAGGTGAATTAAAGGACAACGAAGAAGACTACAGGGCCTTCATCAGTGACGACCCCAAAGACTTGTGCGACCACCAAACCGAGTGGTGGAGCATGCGTGGTAAAGGTAGTAATGAAGGCGGAGACAGAAAAGTGACGAACCGAAAATAAGAGGAGATGGCATTGACACATGGCATATAAGGGGTGACTTTCACTTGGCAAGCTTGTACGTGAAGTGGCAAGGGTCATTGAACCCTGCCCTCTGTACCCCGCGGTTGTTTTTGCTTATGCGCTATTATTTGAACCAAATTATCCCTTATTTATATATTTTCTAAACTATTCAATTAAAATTGTTGCTACCTTAAATATTGTTTGGGTTTTTTTTGATAGGATAATTAGGCAAACATAACAGAACCAACAAGAGATTCTCAGGAGCTCAAAACAACAAATCAGCCTTTACTGGCAACTTTAGAAAATCAGACAAGCTTTGCCAAAAGATTTATTATGACACTGTAGTGGTTTTTGGTTTGTTAATTTGAGATTTTTCTAATCTTGAGATTTCTTAATTAATGTATTGATGAGCGTGGTGGGTTTTACTTTCAGTTAATTATTTATGGATTTACTTTTATTACTTTTTAAAACTCTTCTATGTCAAAATATTGATCAACAAAAAACACTTCTCAAAAACATTGACTTGGCCCATTCAACTTCACACTCTAAGCGTGGTTAACTTAATGTTAATCAAAATTTGCAGGAGCACAGAAACAGGAGAAGAAGACATAGAAAGAGAAAGACCAAAAAGATACAGAGAAGCACACAGACAGCTACCACCTCCTGGATTCCAGCAGTGTTCAGATGGAAATTCCAAGAGGATTCAGGGTCCAGATGTGTGCTTGCCTTGTGATCAGCCTTCAATACCCCTTGATATACCTGGGCCCTTCCCCCAGGTGGGACTTGGGCTCATTTGGTCCCTCAGGAGCTGGGCTGGGGCTGCAGAGGTGGCTGTGGAGCATTGCCTGTGCTGTGCCAGGGACTGGCAGCCACTGCTGGGCTGGGATAGAGGCTCTGGGGGGATTGGGGTTCCAGGGCAGGGCAGGGCTGGGGTTCCAGGGCAGGGCTGGACCTGCCCCTTCCTCCTCCACACACTAAAAGTTTCAAGCCAAAAATCTTCTCCAGTCTGCCACAGTAAGGCAATGTTGGATGGGAAATCCCAAATCTGGCCATGGGCACCTGGCTGAGAAGGACAGCTCTTTTCCATAGGAAGGAAAGCACAGAATCTTGCCAAGTGTTTTGGGAACAGATGAGAGGTGACCCTCATGAAACCACTGCCAGCCAGACTTGTCCTGGCAATATTCCTATGGGAACAATCCCTGGATATAAGGAAATTTGGAGGTGAAACTCCAATTCTGGCCATACGTGCCTGGAGCAGAATGTCAGATCTTTTCCACAGGAATGAAAGCACAGAGCACCACTGTTTCAATAGTGGATGAGACCCTCAACATGCCAAGGTCAGCCTGACCTCTTGGGAGGTCAAACCAGCCAGACCTGTACTGTATTCCTTTGTTTTTATGGGGCCCTGAAGTGTCACAATGGTGCCTTGGTTCTGTGGGGCTCCACACTGCCACAATGGCTCCCTGATTACAAGAAGACCTGAAATGTCACAATGGACCCCTTGTTCGATGGGATCCCCCAGTGTCACAGTGGGTCCCAGGTTTCACAGTGGTCCCATGGATTCCATGATGCCTTGCAGTGTCACAATGGTCTCCACGGTTCCCCAGGCCCCACAATGTCAAAGGACTCCTCTGTTCCATGAGTCCTGCAATGTCACAATGGACCTTTAGACCCTGGAGATTTGCAGTGTCACAATGGTCTCATTTTGGCTCCACAGTCTCACAATGGTCCATTGATGACAGGAGGCCCTGCAATGTCACAATAGACCCTTGGCTCCATGCAGCTGTGCAGTGTCACAAAGGCCTCTTGCTTTCACCAGGCTCCACAGTATCAAAATGGTCCTCTTGGTTCTGTGGTGACCCCCAGGGTCACAATGGTCTCACTGGTTCCATGAGGCCTCACAGTTGTCACAATGCTTTCCTTATTCCATGGATCCTCATAGTGTCACAATGATCTCCATGATTCCATGAGTCCCCTCAGTGTAACAATGATCTTCTTGGCTCCATGGTGCCCCAGAGTGTCACAATGGCCCCTTGGTTCCATGAGGCTGTGATGTGTCGCAATGGCCTCTCCATGATTACATAAGGACTTGCAATGTCACAATGGACCTTTGGCTCCATGGGGTCTTCCTGTATCACAACGATCCCTACATTCCATTGAAGCCCCAAACTGCCCATCCGATCAGCATTTTACTACTGCACAAGAACATAATTTTGTTATCAAAATGCTTAGGCAGAGCCACAGACTGAAAATCAACCCTGAGCAGTCCTATCCCATTCCCATCCCATTAGCTACTCACGCGACCCCTAACACTAGAGCCATATCCCATATCACCGGCGGGTGGTCTCATGTTAGGTACAAGGGGATTCGCCCCCATCCACACTCAGGAATTGCTTATGATGCTGTATGGTAGGTTATTCATCAATCTGGAAGCAATCCTGGAATTATTGATAATGCTGTATGATAGGTTATTCATTAATCCAGAAGCAATCCTGGTGGATCCTTCTGTTTGAAGTTTGGTAAGCAGGGCAAACAATAAAGAGAGATAGGGATAAGGGAATTGTCGAGCTAAGCATGATCAGAGCTAATAATGTCAAACTGACCCTAAGAGCCGTGCCAATGTCAAACTGACCCTAAGAGCCGTGCCAAGCCATGGGAACCAAGCCAAGTACACCGGGAATTGACCATATTAGGATAGGAGTTCAAAAGTTTAAAGAGGAAGACTCATCAGAAGACCCTTGCCCACGATGAAGGCACGGAAGGACCACCAAGAATAATCCTCAAAATAGATGTCTCCGCCCACGCTCCGCCCACACCACGCCTCTTATGAATATGATGTAACCCTGCACCCAAGACTGTATAAAAGCTTGCTTCTGTCATGAGATAGCTAGAAATCCCTTTTGTGATTTCTCCGACGCGTCGTAATAAAATACCTCCTGTCTATGCTGACTTACTTGAGTCTCTTAGGCAGTTATTCTCGCCTTTTGGGGCAAAATTCGGCATCATATCTGGCGACCCAGGTGGGACCACCAGACGGGAGAGCGGAGCCTTAGGGGTCCTCCGGAGCCGGGTCCGGGTCCGGGACCCTCGGGCGCCCCTGACAGATTTTTGTCAGAAGAGACTCCCCCCCCCGGACCAGCGCTCTTCGGTGGACGAAGGGTTTCCTGCATCTCCTGCTCCAATTAAGAGGTATTTTAATTGTTTATTGCATATTGATTTTGGAACAAAGCGCTTTAATTGGGAAACGGGGGCCAGACGTAGTCGCCCGACGGGAGCCATAGGGACGCCTTGGCATAATCCCATTTGGTATTGGGGTTTGAGTCCCCATTTGGTATTGGATTTGGAATTGGGGTTTGAGTCCCCATTTGGTATTGGATTTGGAATTGGGGTTTGAGTCCCCATTTGGTATCGGGGTTTGAGTCCCCATTTGGTATTGGATTTGGAATCGGGGTATTAGTCCCCATTTGGTATCGGGGTTTGAGTCCCCATTTCGAATCGGGGTTAAAGTCCCCATTTGGTATCGGGGTTAAAGTCCCCATTTGGAATCAGAGTATTTGTTAAAAGAGTGAAAAAAAAAAAAAAAAAGAAAAAAAAAAAAAGGAGAAAAAAAAAAGAAAAAAAAAAAAAAAAAAAAAAAAAGAGTATTTGTTAAAAGAGTGTATGTTTTAATGTTGTTGCTTTGTCCGGATCTTTAAACTATGCCTGGGAACGTGTTCAGCCTGGGACCCTATCCAATTTTTCCCTTTCCCTGATAAGGTTTTGAGGAGATACATTTGTGCTACACCTTTGTTTAACTGTTATGTTGTTTGCAAGAATCTCGTAAAGGATTCGGTATTTTGTGTTAACTGTAACCTTTTTGTGTGTAAGAATTTATTGTGATATTATCTGCAAACCGTACCTTGGTTTACAGCTGTTTTTACGGGTGTATGTGACAGCCCGAAGTTGACCAGTATCGGTACTATACGGTTTGCCAGCGACATCTCGGGGTAAAGCGGTGTACTTTGATAGACCGGAAAGGTAGGACGGTTTGGATTAAAGTGTGTGGGTGTGGATGAGAGTGGATGAGACGCGATTGGAAATTGTGTGTATGAAGTGTTAAAATAAATTGACATACAGTGTTTGCGAGAAAGAGATTAAACCGAAAACGCAGACACAGAAAATAGCCATGGGAGGTCAACAGAGCAAGGACGTAAATATGAAAACCCCCTTAGGATGTATCTTAAAGCACTGGAAAGACTTGGGAAGAATTCGGGGGGGTACCCCATTAAAATCAGGGATCGATGAGAAGATAAGCAGCCCTCAGGGACTAGATAGTCCACAGGGGTCGAGAAGCTACATGGATGCTGACAGCCCACCCAGACTAGAAGTCGAAGGGGAGGAAGGCAGTCCGTCAGGAGCGGAGAGCTGAAGGGAGACACGTAGCCTGCCCGAACTCAGTCCATATGAAGATAACCACACACCCAGAAGTGGAGGCATCTGTAGAATGGAAACCAGCACACCAAGGACTGGGGACAAAAGTAACTCACTGGGAAGTGACGTCTCTAAATTGAGATATAGTGAGAAGAATGATGAGACGTGAAAGGGAGGCAGAGAACAGCTCACAGAAACTGAATATAGTAATTCAGATAGAGGGTAGGAGAAGTTGAGGAGAAGAAAAAGGAAGCCGGGAAGATAGCTCGAGTAGTGGCTGTAGCAGTGGCAGCTCAGAAGACAGGTTACTCGGAACCTGGAACTAGGGGAAGAGGTAGAGGCAACCCAATAGGAGGGAGGGGGAGGTTCCAACCCCACCCAACTAGAGTAGGGCCAAATCAGTGTGCTTACTGCCTAGAGATGGGACACTGGAAGCAAGAATGCCCCCGACTAAGGGAAAGACTGATGGCCACCACTACTACCACACATCAGGATAGTGAATGAGGGGGACCGGTGGGCCGTACCCTAGCAGACCCACTGGTTAAAATGGAGCTAGGGGAAGGTAAAAAGGAATTGAACTTTTTGATTGACACGGGAGCAACCTTTTCGGTTTTAAATCAGGAATTGGTACCTAAAAGTGATGAATTTGTACAAGTTGTGGGAGCAACAGGCCAACCAGAAAAGGCTTACTTTTTGAAACCTATTAAATACAAAATTGGGAAACAAATGGGAATTCACCAGTTCCTGTATTTACTAAATTTGCCAAAACCCTTATTGGGAAGACACCTATGGGAAAACTTGGGAGCCGTAATAAAGTTCAACAAAGACAAATTGGAATTTCAAGTAAATGAGGAACAACTGATTACAGCTTTAAGCCTAACAATCAGTTGTGTGGAACCCAAACCTGAGAATCACAATTTCGAGCAAGGCATACCCATTAGTTTGGGCTACTGATATACCAGGAAGGTCAAAACAAGCAGCACCGATTGTTGTTGAACTTAAAGTTGGGGCAAAACCGGTGAAAAGAAAACAATACCCTTTAAGGATAGAAGACAGGAAGGGGATTGAGCCCATAATCAAAAGGTTTTTGGAATTAGGATTATTGGTAGAATGCGAATCGGATTTTAATACACCAATCCTGCCAGTAAAATGCGAATCGGATTTTAATACACCAATCCTGCCAGTAAAGAAACCTAATGGGGCTTATAGACTAGTTCAGGATCTGAGAGCAGTAAACGAAATAACCAAGACATTACATCCAGTAGTTGCTAACCCATACACACTTCTAACTAGACTAAAGGATAATTTGGCTTGGTTTACCATATTAGATTTGAAAGACACATTCTTCTGCCTTCCCCTAGCCCCTGAGAGTCAAAAGATCTTTGCTTTTGAGTGGGAGTCTGTAGATAGAGGGAGAAAGACCCAACTCACCTGGACGGTATTACCCCAAGGATGGGCCAATTCCCCCACGATTTCGGCTATGGATCTACCAGTACGGAATACTCACTAAACCATTGTATGACTTGTTGAAGGGATTCAAGAATGTCCTAGTGTGGACTCCCGAAGCAGAAGGGGCCTTCAAGAAGTTAAAGCTGGAACTAATGAGAGCACCAGCCTTAGGTCTCCCAGATGTATCAAAACCATTCTGGCTGTTCTCCCATGAGCGACAAGGGATGGCCCTAGGAGTCCTAGCACAGCAGTTGGGACCACATAAGAGAGCTGTGGCCTACTTCTCCAAGCAGCTAGATGAAGTAAGTAAAGGATGGCCAGGCTGTCTGAGGGCAGTGGCCGCAGTGATAATTAACGTAGAAGAGGCCAGGAAGCTCACGTTGGGTCAAAAGGTGACTGTGCTGGTATCTCACACTGTGTCGGCTGTGCTGGAACAGAAAGGCAATCATTGGTTGTCGCCCTCCAGATTCCTAAAATACCAGGCCATCCTGGCTGAATCAGATGACGTAACTATTCAGGTAACTAACATTGTGAACCCAGCTTCATTTCTAGAAGGAAGAGCCCCAGCAGAATCCATTGAACACGACTGCCTGGAAACAATTGAAGCCGTCTACTCCAGTCGTCCGGATCTCAAAGAGGAGCCGTTCGAAGATGCAGACAACTGGTTCTCGGATGGCAGCAGCTTTGTGAAGCAGGGAGTAAGACTGGCTGGCTATGCAATTACTACCACAGAAGAAGTAATTGAGTCAAACCCTTTGCCTGCGGGGACTTCAGCCCAAAAGGCAGAGCTGATAGCTCTGACTTGAGCTCTGGAATTGGCAGAGAACATGCAAATTAATATATGGACAGACTCTAAATATGCCTTTTCCGTTTTGCATGCCCATGGGGCCATCTGGAAAGAAAGAGGACTGTTGACTACACAAGGGAAAACAGTCAAGCATGCAGAGGAGGTTCTACGATTGCTAAAGGCGGTCCAACTCCCAGCACAAGTGGCCATAATGCATTGTAAGGAACACCTGAAAGGTAATACTATTCCAGAAATAGGGAACAGGAAGGCAGATACGGGAGCTAAATTGGCTGCCACAAGGGCTAGGGAAGTGAAAGTAATGGCCCTAATACCAGGAGAGCTGGATACCAACATCCAGCCAGATTACCAGGAATCAGATCATAGATGGATTCAAAGGAATAAGGGCAAGATACTAGAAAATGGTTGGGGTAGATTGGAAACGGGACAGCTAGTAATACCAGGAAACGTGATGTGGCAGTTTGTAAAAGCAGAACATGAAAAAGCCCACTGGGGCTTGGATCCGCTCTATCAGTACCTGCAAGTTAGGATAGCAGGGCCAAAATTATTTACCACCATAAAACATGTCACATCCCAGTGTGAGCGATGCCTGAAGAACAACCCGAATACAGGGACTAGGATACACCAGGGAGCAATAAATCGAGGTAAATTCCCAGGTGAAGTATGGCAAATTGATTTTTCTGAACTCCCAAGAAAAGGGGGGTTTCGGTACTTGTTGGTATTAACTGATACATTTTCTGGGTGGCCTGAAGCATTCCCTTGCAGGACAAATAAGGAAAGAGAAGTAACTAAAGTGTTATTGAATGAAATTATTCCACGATTTGGAGTACCGAAGACCATTTCTTCAGATAGGGGTACACATTTCTGTGCAAAAGTAGTAAGAGCAATAAGCAAAGCATTACAAATCAAATGGCAATTACACACGCCTTACCGTCCACAGGCCAGTGGGCAAGTAGAAAAGATGAATCATCTTATCAACCAGCAGATTGCCAAAATATGCCAGGAGACTAATTTGCAGTGGTATCAAGCTTTGCCTATTGCTCTGCTGAGGCTAAGAGTCAAACCAAGGTCAAAAGAAAGGTTAAGCCCATTTGAAATTCTGTATGGTAGACCTTATGCTATGCAAGTTGTAAATGGGGACGCTATAGACCAAATTGGTAATCAGTACATTTACGATTATGTAATTACGGTGGGGAAACAGTTTGATAAGAATGCTACTGTACCAACCTAAACAACCTGATTGCAAATTGCATCCGTTTAATCCCGGTGATTGGGTGTATGTTAAGAATCTTTTAGGAAAACCCCTACAAGAGAAGTGGGAGGGACCCTTCCAAGTGCTGCTGACTACCTTCACCGCGGTTCGGATCAAGGAGCGACCTGCGTGGATCCATTACTCACGGGTCAAGAAAGCTCCGGAGAACAAACAGGAGCAGACATCATGATCCTGACTCCACCTCAAACCCTTACAACTTTGATCATTGGACTCTCGATAAGTATAGCTCTTCCCCAAGACTATGCCCCAATAGACCCATGGTCTTATGCACACCAGTGTATCCACCCGGAGTTGGAAATGAAGGGACCCTATTTCGAGGTTTATTCTCTGCGTAACAATCAGCCATACCCGAGTAAAGTATGGGATCAGTCCTCCATGGTAGCATACAAGGGAGACTAAATCCAAATTGGGTGTCGAGAACTTGACCCGGTAGGAGGGAGAACAAGGCGGCTAGTATTAAACCCTTGATGCTAGCCCCTGAACATAACTTAATTACCTTTAGTCCAGTGAAGATGGGCCAGCCCACTGTCTGGACCCAGCAAAAGAGCCCAATCTCATGTCAGTGGAGTGACTTCCGAGAAGATCCACCCGGATCACAACCCCGAAACTCGGTAATCTATACGGAAGATTCGCTTGGGGAACTACATCCTCGAAACATAACCCTTGACCTCTACCCTCTTCTCTCTCCTGCGGGAAAGATCGTAGTATCTAGTGGTCCTGAGGAAGGGAGGGCACAGTGTGAGATGGCATTTAGATTAGATCAGTCGATGATGTTCACATGCGAAAGGGAATTGAAAACGCTGGAGCGGGGTATTAGCTTCCCTCAGCGGGCTGTCCAATATGAGGTGGCATTATCGGAAGGCACGATCCCATTGTATCCAGATCTAGACTTACCCCAAGAAATCACTCCACCGGTGGAATGTAAAATAGTGCATAACCTGACCTTTATAGGGCCTCAGGTGATAAGAAAATCTAATGAACTAAAATTATTATTAGACCCCACTTATTCTCTGAAGAAGGTGCAGATGAACATCCATACCGATGTTACACATTTGCAGAAGGATTGCCGCCCATTTATACAGCAAAGCCTCAAGGGATGGAATGCATGGCTAGCGACAAGGTCTTATCACAGGAGGGCACAAAGAGATCTTAGTGGGTGGGTCGGCACCGGATTTGGTATATTAAACACGATAGATCAAGAGGTATTAGTGAACAAATTAAGCACCGTCACGACGAACCTGGGAAAGCTTAAGATGCCCCTCAGTTCATCCATGCTTACATTAGCAGAAACACAATCGCTAGTAGTAAAATTGCTAACCATGGTAGCAAACCATACTGCAGAGGATTTTGTGAAGCTTGTTAATTATGCAGGGGAATTTAGCAAAGACATTGCGCTCGCCATCCAATGCCCTCAGACGCAACAATGGGTACAATCAGTAGCGGCAGGAATAATAAGAGAAGGAACGTCAGGTATATTACCTCAAGAAATAAGGGAAACAATATTAAAGGACAATCACACCACACAATTCGAGAAAGACCACCAAGCCTGGTGGCAATTAGTAAATTTCACTTATGAACCCCAACAAGAACACATTGAAGCCTATGTCCTCACCATTAGTGCGGCAGAGGAAAGAGCTATCTTTCCCATCCTCACTCTAGGGACAATACATCAGGGTGTCATTGTCAAGCCAATAGACCATAATGTCTGGGCTAGTTATGATTATACCAAAAAGAGGTGGCAATCGATTAGCACAGAAGCATGTATTCCTAGGGGACAGTTAGGCTATGTTTGCGAAAACGCCGTGGTAGAAGCAGAAGATTTATGCTTGGATGCCGAGAATAGTGTATGTACCTTTAAAATGCTTCCGCATAATAGAACACAATCACAAGTCTACTATATAGGGAATGGGTGTGCTTGCGTGAGGACAGCTTGTGACAACGTCACTATAGATGGTTGCCAAGAAGAGACTAACAATACTAACTTTTGTGTATGCAACTTTACCAAGACAATAGGTTGTGATTTTCATTATACTGTCCCAATAACTACCCAACAGCTAATTAACGCAGATTTTAACCTATATCAAGAGATACCGAAATTACAAATAGGGATGGACGTTGAAATTCTTAAAGCAATGCTCGCACATCCTAAAGTGAAGGAATTGGTGCAAAAGGTGAATCAAACGACTAAACGAATGATATGGCAGGTGGAACATAATTCAGAGAAAATAAAGGATGTCCTGACCAAAGTAGAACAAGTAGGTCAGCATCATTGGTGGGATATCTTTACAGAATACTCCCCAACAGCTACACAGGTCTTCAACTACCTGGTGCACCCAATGCTAATAGTAATTGTAGCTCTGCTACTGTTAACTTTCACAAATATTTGCATGTGGTGGAGACTAAGGATTATAATGAAAAGAACTCAAATAGTTTGGGCTATGGTACGAGCGTATCAGCGCCCTATAGGAATAGAATTAGACGAAAGAATTCGTATGTTATAAGAAAAGGGGGGAAATGAAGCCCCAAACTGCCCATCCGATCAGCATTTTACTACTGCACAAGAACATAACTTTGTTATCAAAATGCTTAGGCAGAGCCACAGACTGAGAATCAACCCTGAGCAGTCCTATCCCATTCCCATCCCATTAGCTACTCACACGACCCCTAACACTAGAGCCATATCCCATATCACCGGCAGTGGTCTCATGTTAGGTACAAGGGGATTCGCCCCCATCCACACTCAGGAATTGCTTATGATGCTGTATGGTAGGTTATTCATTAACCTGGAAGCAATCCTGGAATTATTGATAATGCTGTATGATAGGTTATTCATTAATCCAGAAGCAATCCTGGTGGATCCTTCTGTTTGAAGTTTGGTAAGCAGGGCAAACAATAAAGAGAGATAGGGATAAGGGAATTGTCGAGCTAAGCATGATCAGAGCTAATAATGTCAAACTGACCCTAAGAGCCATGCCAATGTCAAACTGACCCTAAGAGCCGTGCCAAGCCATGGGAACCAAGCCAAGTACACCGGGAATTGACCATATTAGGATAGGAGTTCAAAAGTTTAAAGAGGAAGACTCATCAGAAGACCCTTGTCCGTGATGAAGGCACCGGAAGGACCACCAAGAATAATCCTCAAAATAGATGTCTCCGCCCACACTACGCCTCTTATGAATATGATGTAACCCTGCACCCAAGACTGTATAAAAGCTTGCTTCTGTCATGAGATAGCTAGAAATCCCTTTTGCGATTTCTCCGACGCGTCGTAATAAAATACCTCCTGTCTATGCTGACTTACTTGAGTCTCTTAGGCAGTTATTCTCGCCTTTTGTGGCAAAATTCGGCATAAACTACAGGAAAAATAGGAAAAACTATAAGGAAAAAAAAAATTGAAAACCTTACAAAAAACACTTTCCTCCTCCCCACCACCAGAATTTCCCAATCCGATACATTCTCCCAAATCACCAACTGCCCCGCCTGGCACTACCCTTTAGTATACTCAGACTTCAGTTCATCAAGAGGAGAGGAGTCCTTCTTGCACCATAGGCTTTCCCTGGAAACAGGCTGAAACCTTGTGTGCTTCCATGTCACTCAGCACCGCCCGGAAAGTCCTTTTGCCGCTTGTGACATCTTCCCTCCATGCCCAGTGCTCTCACCACTGGGCATGGACCAGAGCTGCTTTTAGGGCTGTCTTTTAAGGATGCCTTGTCTCACTCCAAAAAGGCACAGTCTCTGCTTTGGGACATCTGTCTCCCCCATATTTTTCCAACCCCCTGGGGCCGAGGGGTCCCCACGATGAACCCTCCTGGTTCTGAGGCACTGCTTCCCCCCAAGTGCAGTCTCTGTGTCACAGGAACAAACTGAGTCCATGGCCACACAAGAAAAGTCCAGCCAAAAGGCCACTCCAATCATCTCTCCCCACTCAGTCGTCTCCACATCTTTCGGGCCAGGTCCTTGTCTCATCTCATCTCCTATCTCCCTTCTTATTCAGCTCTGAGGAGGATCAGCATTTTTTTCAAGGTCCCAATCATGTAAGCAAAAGGGTTAAAAGTTTCAGTCTCTGTCTGTCCCGGGGCTCCGGCACATCCCACACTCCCTGCGGCTCCGGCCGGGCACCTCCTCCCTCGCTGCATTCCCCGCCCTTTCTCCTCCTGGGCCGGCTGCTATCACATTCGTCCTCGCCGGCTCTTCTCTCTCTCTCTCTTGGAGGGGGGGGAATGGCTGCCCGATGTCTTTTGGGGCTCCTCCACCCTTCCATCCTCAAGGACCTCCTCACCCCCCATCTCTGTCCAGGCCCGGGGCTACCGCATGGCTGCCCCTCCCCCGCCCAGCAGCAGCGGCTGCACAGGAGAGGGAGATCCGACCTCCGTCCCTCGAAGTCCCAAGAGAGCCTCCCAGGGCCGAAGCTCTGCTTTTAACCCCTGTGTATTCAGGGAGGCACATCTGGGCTGCTGTGTCTGGCTCTGGGGCTCCCTGTTCTGGGCAGTGAGGAGGAGCTGCAGAGGCTCTGCGGGACTGACAGGATGGGCTTTGGGGCTGGCAGGAGAAGCTGAGGGACCTGGGCTGCTGGAGCTTCTGAAGAGGAGGCCCAGGGCTCCTCCTGCAACTGTTCCAAGGGTACTTTCAGAGAATCCCAGAATCAGAAAGGGTGGAACAGGCCTTGGAGATCATCAAGTCCAACCTGTGCTCTGACACTGCCTTTTTTCCCCTGAGCCTCCTCTCCTCCAGGATAAACAACCTCAGCTCCCTCAGCCACTCCTCAAAGCTCTTGTGTTCCAGACCCCTCCCCAGCCTTGTTGCCCTTCTCTGGACACACTCCAGCCCCTCCATGGCCTTCCTCAATTGGGGGCCCCAGAACTGGAAACAGCACTCAAGGTGCTGCCCAAGCAGTGCTGAGCACAGGGGAAGAATCCCTGCCCTACTCCTGCTGGCCACACCATTCCTGATCCAGGCCAGGAGCCATTGGCCTCCTTGGCCACCTGGGCACACTGCTGGCTCATGTCCAGCCTGCTGTGTTGCCATTTGTCGACGGAAGGAGACCAGGACATCCATTGATCATCACAGGCCCCATTTTATTGATCAGTACGGCGGGTTAAATACAGTTCATAATGAACTTCATGCATATTGCAAAAGTTGAGCTCAGGATTGGTTAGTTACATATCAGCAACTACACCTACTTCTGCATTCCTATGGTTCTACTTTTGATACTTTCTACATATTCTCAGGAGATATTCAGGAATAATCTCAACTCCCTCTCCTCATGTTGCAGCGAGGTCACTGATTGCTAATTTCTGACATTTCCTTTCAGCTTGCTGACTGCTGACTTCCCTCTTTCAGCTTAACCAGCGGCACTATCTCAGTATGGCCTTTCTCAGCTAGCCAACTATTAATAAAACTCTCCACATTTCCCCCGTTTTCTTCTTGAGCAAGGAGATTAGTTTGCCAGGTTTTTGTTATTGTATGGCTGACCATGTTTTGAATACAATTAAAGATACAAGGCAAAATAAGCAAAAACAGTAAAATTACACCCAGCAGTCCTATAGCATAGATCACAAGGTTCCTCAGCCATGGCCCAAGTCCTAAGCTTTTAAGCCATTCGTCAATTC
Source organism: Zonotrichia leucophrys gambelii (assembly GCF_028769735.1). Taxonomy (NCBI): domain Eukaryota; kingdom Metazoa; phylum Chordata; class Aves; order Passeriformes; family Passerellidae; genus Zonotrichia; species Zonotrichia leucophrys. The sequence continues at coordinate 19,174 of NW_026993068.1, forward strand.
CTAAACCATCTTCTTCCTTGAGTCCCAGTTGTAGTTCTTTTATCTTGGTGTGAATGGACACCAAATGATCAGACAGATTCATGCAACACATTCCCTCAAACTCTTCACATCCATGTCCTTGTGCTAAGAGCAAAAAATCTATGGCAGCTCTATTTTGCAAAACAGCATGGTTAACACTCTGCACATCTGTGGTTAGCATGTCTAGAATTTGTGATGTCTTGTTCAGCTCATCCTTTGCCCAGCACCCTAATTGCTTTGCTAAATTCATAGCCTTATTGGCAGATCCTCCCGGCAAGATAGTTGAAACAACCACCTGTTTGAATGTACCCCAAAACTTTGGATCTCCTATCCTGCTGCAGTCTAAGTCATGTACGCTACGTCTTTTTCTGTTTGAATTTTGACTCAGCTGCATTAGCAAGGACACATTAGGGTGAAACAATGACAGTTTACCCAAATAACAGGGTCCACCCTGTGGTCTAGCTGGTATACCATTCCATGCCCTGTCTCCACAAATTAAAAATATTGCTGTGGGTAATTTCATTGGTGCAGTGATTTTTGTGCTGTTACATTTACTGTAATGCTGCGGAGAGATTCCGCTCACATTTAGGAATGAATCTAGGGTGGCCCATGTTTCTTTTGGTCGGTTTGAAAATTCGAAGCTAAACCATCCACCAGCTGTAGTGTTAGACAAACTGGCGTTTGTACTGCCAAAAAGATCCAATTCCTCAGGAGGAGAATGCAAAGAGGTGTTGAGTGATTGGATCAGTAAACATTGACGATAGCCATCACTCTGACCTGCAGTATATCCTTGTTGCCCTGGCAATTTGATGTTTGACATGTTAGGCATACATAAGGTCTGATTTTTTATCAAACTGCAAAATTCTCCAGGAGACCATACCGGAAGTCCCACCAGGCATGTTCAAAATGGGTTAGTGACTCCTCCAAGACTAAGACAAAGCGATGATTGGTTAATTTGATTAGCAAGCGTCACCCATAAATTTTCTCTTGGCTGACTAAAATGTGTTATTCCTACTGCTTCACTTGCTACAACATTGAGCAATATAACAAGAACAAACCTCATTTTTCCTTCTGCTTGCTTTGTTTTTCTTTCCTGCGCTGTCTTTTCCCTGGTTTGCTAGATTGTCTATTGTAAGGCTGAATCAATTTTTGAATATACTGATCTAATTCTAAATCAGCATCTTTGATTACAGGTATAGCGTAAGATAAGTTTGAAGGCAAATCAGCTTTACAGCGAGCTGCTATGATGCGTGAGGCTTTATTAATTTCAAATATTCTAAGTGTTCCCTGCAACTTCCACCTAAGATATGCTATAATTACTTTTTCTGCACTCTCAAAAAGCTGTAATCCTGTCCGTCCGGCAGGCCAGTACTTTTTTTCAAGAGCTCTAACCCAGATAAAAATTTTTAATCCACTTCCAAAACAAAAG
>NW_026993069.1:0-20605 GCF_028769735.1 Zonotrichia leucophrys gambelii
GTTTCTGGCCACCCTGAAAATGTATCTATTAATACCAGTAAATACTGATACCCCCCTTTCCTTGGGAGTTCTGAAAAGTTGATTTGCCACTGCTGTACAGGCCCATAGCCTCTCCCAGTCTGACCGAGTTTTGGCCCAGGGGGTATTTTGGGGTTAGTCTGGAGGCAAGGATCACATTATCAGCTCACCTGAGTGATAGTGGCATATAGATTCCTGACAACGATACAACGATTCTTTCAATCAGATGTGTGTTCTAGAAAGCTTGTGGGAATTACTACTTCAAAGTCAACACTTCATTCCAATGCACTCTTTATCACTCACAGCCTTGGTCATTTCGAGAAAGGAGCCACACTCTATAAAAGGCTATTAAGTAGTTAGGCCCTAGTGTGTTTTCTAGTGCCCTTCCTTCACTAGTAGCCACAAAAATGGGAAGGGATTACTAGCTCTCTTTCAATGGTAGCCCACCCCTTGCAGTTGTATGTCTCTTTTGATTAGTATTATTGTATTATGGCTTACCTTTGAGGAAAATCTGTACCTCACCCTTTGCTGCTTTCTTTGCCTCTCCATCCGCCAGCTCATTTCTTTCCTCCAATTTTAAGCTCACTCTCTGGTGTGCCTTAATATGCCTTTTCAGGTAGCTGAACTGCTTCCAGCAGCCGGATTGTCTCTTCTTTCCCTGTGAGGTCTGCAGTCCCCTCTCCTTCCAGATGGCTCCATGTGCATGCACAACTCTGAATGCCTTTTGCTGTTTCTAAGGCATGGGTCCATGCATTTATCTCAGCATCCTGTGCAGAGGTACCTGTTGGTAAGGGTCCAGACTCTATTACCTCTCTGCAGGTAGTCACTGTGAACTTTGCAATGTCGCTTTCTTGTCAGTGAACCAGGTCTCTGCATCGTCCGGAGGAGTGTCCTTTAAGTCTGGGCGGCTGGAGTAGGTAGCTTCAATGGTCTCTAGGCAATCGTGGTGTACTGCTTCTCCTTGATTCCACTGAGAAAAGAAGCTGGGTTGACAATATTAGTCACCACTATCTCTCCATCATCTTGCTCTACCATGATGGCCTGGTATTTCAGAAACCTCTCTGGTGAGAAGCCAGTGGCCACCCTTTACTTCCAGTGCTGCGGACACTGTGTGGGACACTAGCACAGTCATTTTTGTCCCAGGGTAAACTTGTGTGCCTCTTGAATGTTCAGCACAACTGCTGCTACAGCTCTGAGGCAACCTGGCCATCCTTTGGCTGTTGCATCTAGTTGCTTAGAGAAGTAAGCAACTACCCTCTGGTATGGACCCAAGTCTTGAGCCAATATTCCCAGGGCAATTCCTTGCATGGAAAAATAGAAAGAATGCTTTACTTACATCTGGAAGTTTCAAAGCTGGAGCCGACATGAGGGGACTCTCTAGCTGGTGAAAGGCCCGTGTGATGTCTCGTGTCCACTGGAGATCTCAGTTCCCATTGGCAATAAGAGCATAGAGGGGTCCGGCGAACAGTCCATAATTATAAACCCACAGCTGGCACTACCCTGCCATGCCTAAGAAGGTTTGGAGTTCTTTCGTTGTCTGGGGTTCAGGGTTTGGCATAGGGCTTCCCTGCCTTAAAGTCTGCTGCTCAGCACTCACTTCTTACCCCAGGTAGATTACCTTCTGTTTCACTACCTGTGTCTTTTTCTTTGAGACTCTGCATCCTTGGAGTCCTAGGAAATTCAAAAGGCTTACCATCCAGGCTTCTCTCGCTTCCCTCGTCCGAGTGGGTACTAGAAGATGATCTATGTACTGCAACAGCCTCCTTTCCTCTTGTGGAGCTTCCCGGGACTCTGGGTCTTTTCAAGCTGTTCTCCAATCGGAGTGGGGAATTTTGAAGCCTTCAGGCACATGGACTATGTGAGCTTGTGTTTGAATGCAAAAATTTTCTGGCTGGCTTCGTGGATAGGGAGGCAAAAGAAGGCATCTCTTAGGCCTAAAACAGTGAACCAGGTTAGCTCAGGTGTTAAACAAGTTAGTAAGGTCTATGGATTTGCTACCACAGGGTACAAATTCTGTGTTATCTTATTGACAGCCCTTAATCCAGTACTATCAGTTATTGGACTGATTCCTTCCTTACCTTCCTTTTGAGGGTACTACTCAGTTCTCACTGGTTGTGTTCTTTCATTAAGCTTGATGGGGGAGCATCCCATGGGGGGACATCTTTCACTCTCCCTGGTGCAGCAGAGGCCCATACCCTTGAAAACACTTATTTACTTTTTCTAATATCTCCTTACTAATGTCTTTCTTAATTTCAGTGTCTGTTAATATTAAGCCTAACATCTTTATATTATTTGCCTCCAGAGTAACCTTTCTCATTTGAGAATGTTTAGCAAATTGAGCGAATTGTACAAAAGCTTTTAGGTACACATAGTACACGTTACCTTAAAGGTTTGCAAAAGTATGCCTTCTCACACTGGCCAGTTGTTCATTCCCCACACTACAACATAAACATTCTCCACAGGTACTAAAGCTCTATTTAAAACTGAACATATGACCCTTGTGCCGACAAAAATTCTTCCCTTTTGGGAAGGTCACCTTTACCCCTCCTCCCTTACCTTGGGAGGAAGCCTTTAACAAATCATATGTACTCATTTACGAACTGTGATTGCTTCGCATTTCAGCGTGATAATCCTTGCCTGATTTCATACGTTGCTATCTTATGCTGCATGCTGAACAACATGTTTGATTTGCTTTCTCTTTGCCTTGTTTTCCTTTTCAAGGGCCAAGACCAGAGGGCGGTCTGATCTCACAGTCTCTTTGTCATTCTAGGTGATTTCTTAAAACAAAAGACATTTCAGCATACCAAATCTATCCCATTTATCTTCCTATTATAAAACAGTACTAACAGCAATGAAGCACTATAAATCTTTTTATTTTCTGAGCTGCTCTTACTGGCAACCTCCTCCCAGCGAGCCCCTCCCAAAAGGGGCTAATTTAGGAACCTGTTTGCTCTGGTCAGTTCTCATTATTTATTTCTCCTTGCCCTATCTCGCTTCCATTCAAACCTTTTTACAGACCTTCACAGTAGTTTCTCAGTTTTCCTCCTATACACACAGCTCCAGGTGGCAGGTATCAGATGTGATTCCCACACACAAGCTCTAAGACCTTAGGTTCTGAATCTGCTTGACCAGAAACCTCTAATTTACGCTCGGGGCGTGTACCCTGACACTTATTGGAACAGCAAAACAGCAATACCAGTGTTTCTCATAAACACCGCACTGCAATAATACCTGCACATCCAGCTTTTGCCCACAGGCCATTCCCGTGTTCCCTGGGGAGACAGGGCAGCCTGAGCTGTCCCTGTGCCCAGGGCACAGCCACTGTCACCTCACGCCGCCTGCTAGCCTCTTGATGTACCAAAGGCTCCCCGAAATTGCCCACAAAGGCAGGCTATTCTGTTTGTTACAGAGAACTTTAAATCCCTACAGCAGATTGTTTCCAGTCCAGACTTACTGCAGTACCAACTGAAGTCTCATGAATCTCATAAGGCTCATTAACTAATTCATCTCATTCATCCCTTTTATATGATCTCTGTTTTACAAAATATCAGTCTTTTCTAGTTCTCTTCTTGCACAATCTAATTAAGCACTGTGTCTACTTACACTTGTTTTGCTGCTTTGCAAAAAGGCTGTGCTAGTCACAGCCGAAACTCTGATATGCCCACAGACACAGACACACGCACTCTCCCCCCCCCCTTTATCCAAATTCACTAGAGCCAAGGCTTGATTTACTATGAGGGGGAGAATTCTTGGAATTCCTTTAACTCACTTTATCAAAGTTAAACATAAATCACCGTACTATAGTTCTCTTATGTAAAATGCTACTCTTGTTGCAACAAAATCTTAAAATCTCCACAAACACCACTATACAATCTGAGAATCAAATTACCACAATGCAGCGGAAGAAAATCACCACACAAAATCACTGGGAAAGGACATATTTCTCAAAGTGCTCACTTTCTCGACACGACACAGCATACCATAATTCAGCATTTACTCATATCAACTTTCCTGGACACAATCAAAATAACAGCACACAGTCTAGAGATCAAGTCCAAACATCCAAGGCAAAGGAACTCTCTGAGCTCGTACTCACGGTTAAAATGTACCAAATCTACACAAATCACTACATTCAAACACGATAAATACCATCACTGACATTCCTCCACTCGTTTCTCCGCGGGGCACTTCTCTCCCTGCCCCCGCAGCCTGCTGCAGCCGGCGCCTCTGGCCTCACTCGGCTGCTTCAAACACGGGGAGTACTGCCCCCCCCCCCGCACTGTAGTGCACAGTAGATTTACTCTCTTTTATACACCATACACTTATCACCTGCTCGATCACAAACACAGTGCACTGGCCACACACATTAACCATCCAGCAACACAGTGTCTGGACATCACTCACACACACACAAACAAAAGAAACATACTCGAGTTCAGCTCTGCCCTATCAGAACCTGAATTCTAATACACGCATACACGGGTTCACCCAGCTTACCCCGGAGCCGCTGGCAGTCCTGCTCTATCAGGACGACGAAACGACGAACCCCGTCTCTAATACAGCTGCTCTATCAGCTGAACCCACGAACCCAGACGTCTCTGGGTGGTTTACTCCCTTTCTCTCCTTCCTCCCCCCTGGGGCCCCTTAGTACATACCATATCTTCCTCCGCAGGCCAGCGGGTCGTTGTCTGTCCTCGCAGGTGGCAAGTTGAGACAAGCGGAGCCCCACCAGGAAAAAAATCCTGGGGCGCGCCTTGGAGGTCCATCTATCCCCCCTGCCCCCGCGGGGGACAGAGAACTCCTGCCTGGCTCGCCAAAATGTTTTGCGGAGAAAAGAAAAACCTCACAACTTTATAAAAGTTGTAAAGCTCAGTGTGTTTATTTACGGCGCCAGACACACACGGAGAAAAATTCTCATCAAAAGGCATGCGTACCCCTGAAGATTTCAGACCTCCTTTTATCCCCCTTCCAAATGCATATGCATACAGTTTCACAATAAGTTCATACATATTCATCCTGTATGACACTTAGCACCAGTTCTTCTTTATCAAAGGAATTTCTAGGTCAGGGCAAATTGACCTCGTGGTCTTTTCTGTTTTTCTTTCTCCGTCTCCTTGCTGTCTCGGCATGCGAGTTTTTCCTTCAGCTTTGGCCTCACAGGCTTTTCACCGTTGTTAGACACTTCACCTAGTTCAGGATGGATCCCTACTCTGTCTCAGTACCCGTTTCTTTCTTCCTGTAAATATGTTCCCAAGGTCCCTTCAAGGGAATCATTCATATTATTATTCCTATACCATCTGGAGTTCTGTCCATGAGAGACCAGAGCAGCGTTGACGCTAGACGAGCTTCTTGTGGTAGATGCTCCTTTTTTCAATTCACGTACCCTGTCTGCCAAGGAGGCGGTGGGTTTTCCATCCAACTTCCTCATGTCTTCTCCATGTTCTTGAAGGAAAAACCAGAGGTTACCTCGCGGAGTGTGTCCTCTCTACTTCGCTGGGGGACATCTGCTCCTAACGGCAGAGACTCTTGTTGGTACTGAAGAGATGCAGTAAATTCTTTGCTTAAGCACCTTTCTCAGTTTCTGATTGCCCTCTTCAATCAAGCTCCAGACTGGCTCAGCCAGCTTTGTTTCCACACATGAGACAGGGGTGCATAATGGAATGGTGACAACGCCCTTGTAAATTTTGTTTGTTGACCAATGTGCCCACCTTGTCCTCTCCTTCTCTCCATTGCAGCGTCACTAGGTAATGGGAATATATCCCTGGTCCAAGCTGTGCAAATTTCGACCACATTTGCTACGTGCACTGAACACCATCTGGGCTCTTTTGGAATCTTTCATCTGCTGAGAAAATGATCTCCAGCACAGACAGTTCCCTTAGGCGTCAGATACCTTTTTCCATTGTGCTCTGTTTTCCTTGGTGCACATGGCGGTCTTCACAAACATATCTGTCCCTTATACTTGCCAGTAGTCACCACCAGAGGCTGAGAATTTCCTTGGTTCTACTGATCCCCTGGTCAATGACCACATCAAGGAACAGGGATCCCAACTGCTTGGCCTCACTTCTGTCCAGAATGGTGTCATTGGCTGCAGCATCCCAGATGCAGAGCAGCCAGGTCAGGATGGACTTGTTCGCCTGGCAGGTGAACTCCCACTGCAGGTCACGCAGCTCACTCAGGGATAGAGAATGAGTGATGACTTCTGGCTCCATCTCTTCTGCTGGGTGAGAAGGTCCAGCTGCCTGCTCATCGGTCACTATGAGGACTGATTTGCTCTTTGATTTCTTTTTCTGAATAGGGGCAACTGCTACCGGCTTAGGCTGTTCTGGTTCGGTGACGGTTTGTATGGAGACGCTGATGGTTCTTTTTGCTTGAGTCGAAACGCAAGAAGCTGCATTTCACAATACTAAACTGTTCCAGAGTGAATTTTGCAATACCTTTTCACTGCTGCTGCTTGGGAAAGCCCAACCTCGGGCCACATCATTTTAGTGCTCACTGAGAGGGTGTCGTCCCCATCCCCCCCCCCCCCCACCGCTGCCCCATGCAGCAGTGACTTGAAACTGCAGCACTGACATCAACTGGGTCCAGCCATGCCAGAAGGGAGCAGGGAGGCTGACACTACAGGCCTGGAGCTGCCTCAGACAATTCCAGCTCCCCCATCTGCCACAAGAACTGCTTTGTAAACTCCTACCTTACTATTTTTTTTGTTCCAGGAGAAAGGTTGAACCAAGAGGGGCTTCTCTCCCTTATCATCCTTATCTTCTGGTCCACGTGGTCTGTTACAGTGGCTTCCATCTTGGGAGGAGGGGGCTGGTCTGACATCTTATTTTCTTTGTTCTGAAAGGAGTTAAACAAAGAATTTCATATTTTTGCCTAGTTTAGTAGTTTGTTTCTACTTTTTTTAGTAGTTTGCCTAAACATTGTAAGTTTCATTTTATAATTCAGCTTTACTTACTTGATTTTACTTAAACTTTGTAACTTTCAATTGCTAGTTTAGTTTTACCATACTGATGCCTTAAAGAACCTATAAATAAAACAATACACTTTTGAGATAATATTAGTATAGAAGGTAATATGAAGGTTGGTCTTTATTGGAGGCCTCCAGGGGCAGATATGGAAAATGTCCACAAAAATTCCCACCCCCCCAATTGGATGAATACAGTTTCATAATTTATGGAAATTAGCATAATTGACAAAAAAAAAATCACCATTTAGAGACATAAGAGGTGATACAATTTCCCCTGGTTCAACTTTCTCTAAATCCTCCCCCCTCAGATGGAAACTCAACTTTGTTTATGAAAATGTTTCTTGAAGAGCTGTTTTTCGGCCTTGGTTCCTAGAAAGAACCAAGACAGGCTAGGGACTTTGTAATGTGTTTTGTCTTTCTGCCTATCAGGGCAGGGAAAAGTACTGGAAAAACTAGCTACGAATACGATAATAGGCTACAGAGCTCCAAATATATGTCTAAAGAACACAGAGAATATAGAAAAGAAAAAGACAAAAATCATTAAATATCAATATAACCACATGTCTTGGTTTGAAAGACAGGCATCTGCCAAGGAAGGCAGCAACCTCCCTTGGAATAGAAAATATGACCCCCTTCACTCGAAATTATTGTAACTCTGAAATTACAGGGCTGTCCTAGGGTGATGCTTGTATTCCCAGTTGTTGTTCTGTTTGTGCTGGATATTATGTTCTGTGCCTTCAAGACTGGCTCTGAAGAGCGAGGTTTTGTTTTGTTATCAGCCTGCTCACTCCCCCAACAGTGGGACACAGAGATGGGGGCAGTATATAGTGTGACTTTTGCTTTTTGCTTTGCTTTTCGCTTTGCTCTTGCTCCTGCTTTGCTCTTGCTTTTGCTTCTGCTTGTTAGTTAGTTTAGCTAAGCAGTCCAAATTTTCCCTGGATTGTTTTTCTTTCCCTTTTTTTGGAACCACTCGAACCTGCTCCACACTGGGACCTGGGAAACACCGAGAGTTTGCACTCTGTGGCCTGCAGCAGCTATTCCCAGCGCTGGAGGGACCAATAACAGAGCGGCCACTCCCAGGAGAGACTTTCTGAATTTGTCATCTTTTTCAGAGCGGTGAAAGAGGTGTCATCCGGTATTGTTCATTTTGTGTGCTGGGGGCTGCTTTGCCTGTTAAATGAACAGGTTCTTTCCACTTCTTTCTGAGGAATCCTTCCCGAACCAGTTGAGGGGAGGGGCCATGTGGGTTTCCTTTCTGGAGGGGCCCTGTTTGGAGGTTTTCTCCCAAATTTGCCCTAAACCAGGACAAAATTTGGTGCCCAACACATAGGGCTCGAGAGAGAGTGGAAAAAACCCTGATCTGACTGCATTTTAGTTGCTATTATGCTGTGTTGGTATAAAGCAGTTTATAGCCAAGTTTTTGAAGTCATAAAGTCTCTTGGGGTGAAGGCTCGCATGCATTTCTGGTCCCTAGGTTTTTTTGAGATCTTAATACCTCTATGGTCCCTAGGTTTATTTTCTTTCCAGAAATAGCTCTAGTTTTGTCCTTAGTGCATAGTTTTTACAGCCGAGGAGTAGTGACCAGAATAGCTATCCTGCTGGGCTTGGTGGTAATGACTTGTAGGAAGTTTATAAAGTTGCTAGGGTCTGTTCCAGGTATGAATGGTTCATAGCTATGGTTATGCACCCAGTTTGTTAGAGGAGGAGCAGGGGATGAGGCTTTTCAGCCTTTACTTTCCTTCTTCTCCTCTCAATCAGTTACCTCCCTATTGGAGAATGTTCAGTTTCCCCTGAATGTTAAAGATACCATCTTTCTGGTATTTAATCTGGTAACCTTCCTCTATACAGCCTGCTGCTTCTCTAGAATGAGGGCTGAGATTTCTAGATGGGCTGATGAGATCCCTGACCCAGGAGTAGACCCAGGTGTGGAAAATCCTGGGTGGTGTGGGAAATGGGAGGATATGGGCCAAATCCTGAAGGAATTTTCTGATCCTATAGTCTGGGATTTTCTCCATGAACAAATTCAGGACCCAGCTGAGGTGGGGAAATACCTGAAAGAGAAGTACCATGATGACCCTAAGGAGAAAAAGATCATTGCAGTGATCTTGGCCCCGGCATATGCTCATCGCACGCTGCTAGATATTGTGGGGCAGCAGAAGGGGGGCAGGGAGATAAATCAACAGCTATCTCAGTCACTCAGACTGCAGCCAACACCCCAGGCTTGAAGCCAGCTGCTAAACCAGACAATAAGGCTCAATCAATGGCTGTTGCTACTAGCACTAGAAATGGAAAGTGCACAGACAAGACCAATCAACCAGTGGATGATGATGATGGTGCAGGAAAAGGACCCTCAGTGCTTCCTGACATAAAATCAGGAATCAAAGCAACAGGCACAAGATCAGAAGCAAATACTGAGTCCCTTTCTCTGAAGGACCTTTGTGGCCTAAGGAAGGATTACAATTGTTGACCTGATGAATCCATAATTAGTTGGTTAGTCTGTCTTTGAGATGCTGCAGGCAAGGCTACAATCCTGGACAGCACTGAAGTGAGGCATTTGGGATCCCTGTCACATGATCCTGTCATTGACCAAGGAATGATGAGGGGGACTAACCCTCACAGCCTCTGCACACGGGTCTTGGAAAGGGTAGCACAAAGATACCTTTGTGCAGATGATCTCTATATGCAGCAAACCCAGTGGAAGACCACAGAACAAGGGATCCAACGCCTGAGAGAAATGGCAGAGGCAGAGATTATCTTCTCAGATGACATAACAACTAGGAATCCAGACTTGGTACCATGCACGTCTGTGATGTGGCGAAAACTTGTAAGACTTGGGCCATACGAATATGCTTCTGCTTTAGACATAATGAAGCAGGATAACAGGGATGAGACCTTGTTTGACATGTCAAAGAAGCTCTGAACATATGCAGATGCCATGCATGGCCCAACACATGCCAGAATCGCAGCAGTGGAATTATCTCTGCAGAAATTAGAAGACAAGATACAGGTGAATCATAAGAAGCTCAGACATGAGATTAAAGAAGACCTTCTCTAAATCTTGGCAGTAAAGATCTGAGGTTCTGGTACTGTGAGTCTCTGTCTGAAGTTTCCCTCTGTGAGAGTCTGTCCGAAATATCCCTCGTCATTGGGGAACCACTGAAGAAAAGACCCCCCTGTCTAGACCTTTAGGAGAAAGTCACATGCCAAGTGGGGCCCTGAGACCTGAGAGCATTGCTAAGTTAATGTTTTCACAGATGTATTTACTGTATGCTACACTGAGCTCAACAAGAACAAAGAAGGACATTCTGACCTATTTTCAACAATAGCTCTGGGATTTTTCCCCACCTCTCAGCCTGGCTGAACTTCTCCCGAGTTTTGGGTGGTCCCCCAAAGAAGACCCCTCTTGCTTGTTTGCAACCATCGTGACAGCCAAACTGAGATGTAAGAAGCCTCTTCACCAGAGAAAAACCGAGACATGAAATCCCTATGTGAGAAGGCCCCCTCCAATGCTTTCCAAGGACTGGGACTGAAACCCCCTACCCGGGTGTGGTGGTTTGACCAGGAAGAAGTGGGAATTCTGGGAGGCTGTGGTCAAACCAATGGATGCTCGGAGTTTGATATTGGCACCTGGTGTGACCAGTGCGGTTTGGACACACCTCCGAGAATACACAGGGGTTAAAAAGCAGAGCTTTGGCCCTGAGAGGTCTCTTGGGACTTCGAGGCGAAGAGGTCAGATCTCCCTCCCCTGTCCAGCCGCTGCTGCTGGGCGGGGGAGGGGCAGCCATTTGGTAGGCCTGGGCCTGGACAGAGATGGGGGTGAGAAGGCCCTGGAGGATGGAAGGGTGGAGGAGCAGGCCCAAGAGACAGCCATCGGGCAACCATTCCCCCCCAGGAGGGAGAGTCGGTGTCTGAATGTGATAGCAGCCGGCCCAGGAGGAGAAAGGGGGGGGAAGAGTGCAGCCCGGCCGCCCGCAGCAGCAGCAGCATGTGTGGGAGTGCTGGAGTGCTCCGGGACAGACAGAGACTGAAGTTTTAACCCCTTTGCTTCATGACTGGGACCTCGCAAAAATGCTGATCCTCCTTGGAGCTGAATAAGAAGGGAAATAGGAGATGAGATGAGACAAGGACCTGGCCCGAAGAATGTGGAGATGACTGAGTGGGGAGAGATGATTTGGAGTGGCCTTTTGGCTGGACTTTTCTTGTGTGACCATGGACTCAGTTTGTTCCTGTGACACAGAGACTGCACTTGGGGGGGAAGCAGTGCCTCAGAACCAGGAAGGTTCATCGTGGGGACCCCTCAGCCCCAGGCGGTTGGAAAAATATGGGAGGGGACAGATGTCCCAAAGCAGAGACTGTGCCTCTTTGGAGTGAGACAAGGCATCCTCAAAAGACAGCCCTAGAAGCAGCTCTGGTCCATGCACAGTGGTGAGAGCACTGAGCATGGAAGGAAGATGTCACAAGCGGCAAAAGGACTTTTCCGGGCGGTGCCGAGTGACATTGGAAGCACACGAGGTTTCAGCGTGTTTCCAGGAAAAGACTATGGAACAAGAAGGACTCCTCTCCTCTTCATGGACTGAAGTTTGAGTATTCTAAAGGGTGGTGCCAGGCTGGGCAGTTGGCGATTTGGGAGAATGTATCGGATTGGGAAATTCTGGTGGTGGGGAAGAGGAAAGTGTGTTTTGTAAGGTTTTCAATTTTTTTTTCTTTTCCTTATAGTTTTTCCTATTTTCCTGTATTTTAGGTAATAAAGTGTTCTTTATGTTTAAGCTGGAGTCTGTTTTGCTTATTCCTGGTCACATCTCACAGCAGACCCCAGGGAGAGGGTGTTTTCATGGGGGCACTGGCTCTGTGCCAGGCTCAAACCATGACACCGGGGGAGGTGTGCGGGTGGAGGTAAGCTGACCAAAGCAAGATGGATGTTGCAGGTGTGAGCAGTGGACCAAGAAGACAGTGGCTCTCGCTCACTGCTGAGAACATGGACTGTGTGTACCCTTCTTCAAATACCATGTTTTCCCCAGAAAATACAATAGACTACCTTTGATTCTATTTCAAGATTCACCCCCTTCCCCCATGAAAAAAGAGTATAATAAGAGTCCAGATCAACTGCATCCCTGAGATCTCCCCAGATGTGACCTGGTAAGCTCCATCGCCTGGACATCGAAGGACTTTGCTGTTCTACATTTGGTAGCTATATACCCTTTTCTTTTTCCTCCCCCTTTTCCCTTATTTTTCCTTTTTTTCCCCAATCCCTCTCCAACAAATTTTGCTGTGTTTTTTTCAAAAAAAGTTGCATTTATTTTGATTATCACTGCAAACCCCCTTGTACCGTGTCGGTTCTTTTTGCACTCTGAGATCACAAACCATCATGAAACCAGTCTGTGAGGATGGCTCGTGACATCAATTGGCGTCCTGGACAGGGTTCTGGTAGGAGGAGGGGTTTGCAGGTTGCGTGTAGTCTGTACCAGGTGGAAGGACGTTTCATGCCAGCCGCACCTAGACCGTCAATTTTCCCGAAAAGGGGTTGAACGGATCTAGATAGCAGGGGGTATGATTCGAATTTCCCGCAAACTGCACATGCCTAGTAAAAGGCAATCCCCTATACTCTATTGAGGGCTCTGTCTCCAGAATTTTCAGAAAAGACCTCTCGGTGCAAAAGGGAGAAACTGTTTCTGTTGTGTTTGTGTATATCTGGACTGTCTGGGAAGGAAGGGGCAACTTGAAGGAATTAAGGAAGGGCCTCCCAGGCAGATCTGTCCCTTCACCTACCCAGGGGAGTGAGGGGTAACACAGCAAGAGCTGAGTGATTGTGTAACTTGAGTGTTTTCCCCTGCTGTAGGTTTTGGTCCCCTCACACACGAAGGAACTGGTGTGTGTGTGTGTTGCGTGCACGCGTATACACTGTCGGGGAAGGAAGAGACACTCCTGAAGTTACCAAAAAGGGCCTCCCAGACAGATTTTGGTCTCTTCACCACCCAGGGAAAAATTAAGTGAAGGGAAAACACAACAAAATGCTGTTTGATTGTGTAATTTAGGGTTACATCTTTGCTGTAGTGGCTCTGGTCCCTTCACAAAATGAGCGAACACCTCAGTGCAATGGTAAAAGCTGAATTTTATTCTCTACTTGCTAAACACAATGCAAAACCGTCACTTGGCAGAGAAACTTGCAGAGAAACTTGGGCAGAGAACAACTGGTTTAATTTAGAAAATGTCATTGATAGAATATGTTCTCTGCAACATGAATCAAAACTCAAACTGGGCAAAAATAAACCATCCTCTGCTCAGTTTTGGGAGCCTGCCTCACAGCAGGCATAGAAAATCACTTTAAGCGAAGAAATGAAGAAATGGCAATAATAGACTGTGATGGTGTTCACAGGGGTCTTAGGATGAGGGAAGAGACAAGAATGTTGACTCCATGTTTCATAAGGCTTGATTTATTATTTTATGATATATATTATATTAAAACTATACTAAAAGAATAGAAGAAAGGATTTAATCAGAAGGCTAGCTAAGAATAGAAAAAGAATTATAACTGTGGAGAGTCAGGGACAAGCGTGCGGAAGAATTTGGGCTGTACGGTCAGTCAGGACACCCCCCACCCTGCAGTCAGACCTTTGCTCCGTACCCAGCCGCACCCAGCTGCACCCAGCCAGACATGAGCAGAAGGAAATGACACTGACTGCCCAAGCCATAAAAACCCCTGAGACCCCTCAATAAACGCCATTTGCTGTCCACCACATTGGTGTCAGGAGCACATGGACCGAGTGACCCTGGGCTTTGGGCCACCGTGCCGGACTTAGAACCAGGTCGCTACGCCTTGAAGGAAACATCTGGTGCCGAAACCTCGGGACCGATCAGCGCCCGGGGTTCAGGGATCGCCTGGCCAAGGGACCGGCGGCTGCACAGCTGGCCTAGTGCAGCGGGGGGGATGCCCCCGGACCAGCAAGGAGCATGGACGCTATCATGAAGGTCGTAAGTCAGATCCACACGCAGTGGGGTATCGAGTGTAAGCTTAAAGATTTATGTCTTGCATTACTGAGACTGATTAAGCTTAGGGCTATAGAAAGCCCGGTAGAAATTCTCCATCCAGAGATTTGGAATAATTGCACAAAGGCTCTGGCAGAGGACACCATGTCCTAAGGCTCAGGGGAAGCCCTAAAATCGTGGGGCAGAGTTATCCAGGCTCCGCAAAAAGCTCGGCAAGAGCAAGAAACCTGGAAAGCCGCGCGAACTTGTTTATTAGCCACGCCGCAGTTGGGGGTAGGGGCAGCAACGCAAACCGTGGAGGACTTTGACCCAGTCGGGCGTGCGGAGGCGCGAACGCCGGAACCCCCTCAGCGACCGGACTCACCATCAGAGGGGGGGAACGCACACGGACGTTTTGGCAGGAGCTAGCAGAGGAGGCGCGGGAGGCTGCCATAATATTGGACCCCAAAGCGGTTGATAAAAATGCACTCCCGCCATATGCATTTGAAAATGGCGCCGGAGCGCATGACCAGGGCTGGAAGGATGACACGGGGGGAGGAAATGCAGAAGGCTCGCTGAACAGCGCAAGCGTGGGTGAGCGGGGAGGAGGGGCGGCCCCTGAGAAGGGACTTAAGACCAATCAAAGCGCTCAATTTAAATTAGGCCCTTATAGGGCAAGGACCTCCCCCAGCAGGAGGTGGGGGGAGCCCAGGGGGAGGGAACAGCCCGACCCCCACAAGAAGGGGCGGGGTCGGAGCCCGAGAAAACGGCTGAGCAGCCCGGAAATTTCCGGCGAGTCGACTTCCGGCTTGGACTCTGACTTGAGCTGGGACAGGCTCGAAAGGTGGGCGAAGGATTCCGACACAGATTCGGGCTTTAACAAAAAGGAAGCAGCGGCATATAAGATCACTAGCCACAGCGCTCCTGCGTGGGTGAAGGGGTTATCAGAGAAAGATCGAATCCCGCTTACAGACTGGTGGAAAATAAAAATGGCTTGCACGGAGTGGGCTCCATCTGCCACGCTGGTGTTCCCGGTCTGTGTGGGGGGGGCAGGCGGAAACCAAAGAACCTACTTCCCGGTAAACCCAAAAGACGTACAGGCAATTATTAAAGCAATTGCAGACAGGGGGATTAATTCTGCCATGGTTTCCACACTCATTGACAGCATTTTCGGAGGCAGTGATATGCTTCCCTTTGATATCAAACAGACCTGCAGGCTGATTTTTGATGGGGTGGGGATGATTGTTTTTAAACAGGAATAGGAGGACAATTGTGTAAAGCAGCTAGCCTTGGTAACAGGGGCAGACCATCCACTGCACGGCTCCAGGATACAGAGGCTAATGGGCACAGACCCCACTATGATCACCCCCCAGGTGCAGGCTGAGGGCCTGCGGGCCCATGAGGTTATGACAACAACCCGTGCTGCCCGAGAAGCCATCCGTGTTGCTTCCAAAGTAATAGCCAGACCATCGCCGTGGTCCACTATAAAGCAGAGCAAGAGTGAGAGCTTCACTTAGTTTGTGGACTGCCTTCAGACAGCATTAGATTCCTCCGCATTACCCTCAGAGGCGAAGGGTCCTGTGCTAGCAGACTGCCTACGCCAGCAATGCAACTCAGCCACCAAGGACATCTTAAGATCACTGCCACCTGGGTCCAATGTTGCTGCCATGATCAGACATGTTGCAAAGGAAGAACACCTAGCTCCCATCCAAGCAGCAGTTCACACTGCAATAACCAGTGTGATGGCATGCTTTAAGTGTGGCCAGGCAGGCCACGTGGCAGTAAACTGCCCCCAGTCAGGACACCCACCAGAAGGGGATCGCAGCTAACGGTAGTTCTAGCCACAAAACACAGATGCTAAAACTTACCTCCTCCCCATCCGATCTCTTAGCCAAACCAACCCTCTCCAATCCATTCTTAAGTGTGTTAAATGCTACCTTCTTATCGTTAAACCAATTCAACCCGAACCTCACAGAGTCATGCTGGTTATGCTATGATGCACAACCCCCTTTTTACGAAGGTGTTGCCTCCGATCTCCCATTCATCTTCTCAAAGTCAGACAATCCACGCCAATGCAGATGGGACACCCCCCGGAGAGGCATTACCCTAAGTCAGGTTACGGGCCAAGGCAAATGCTTTGGCAATGCAACCTTGGCAAAGCAGATGGGCGACGTCTGCTGGGAATTCGTCAAACTTAAGGGAGGGAAGTTCCAGTGGGTGATCCCAGCTGCATCGGGAATGTGGGTCTGTCAACGATCTGGGGTAAGCCCATGTGTACTCCTTAACAAATTCGATCATTCTACTGACTTTTGTGTCCAAGTTTAAATTGTCCCCAGAGTCCTGTATCGCCAGGAAGAAGAGGTGTACCGCTTGTTCGAGGAACCCGACCGGCTCCACAAACGAGAAGTGGTAACAGGCATCACCATCGCAATGCTCCTTGGTTTAGGAGCTACCGGCGCTGCCACAGGCATCTCGGCCCTTGCAACACAACATCAAGGACTGGCACAACTGCAGATGACAGTCGACGAGGACTTGCAAAGGATCGAGAAATCCATCTCTTCCCTAGAAAAATCCCTTTCCTCACTCTCAGAGGTTGTCCTCCAAAACAGGAGAGGACTGGACCTTTCGTTCATGCAGCAAGGAGGCCTGTGTGCCACCTTGAAAGAGGAATGCAGCTTTTATGCGGACCACACCGGAGTCGTCAGAGACTCCATGGCTGAACTGAGAAACCGGCTAAACCTAAAAAAATGGACCGAGAAGCTCAACAGGGCTGGTTCAAGTCGTGGTTCAGCCGGTCCCCATGGCTCACCACCCTGATTTCTACCCTAATAGTCCCACTCACTATAATCTTACTAACCCTAATCTTCGGGCCTTGCATATTAAACAAATTGGTGCGATTCGTTAAAAAGCGTTTAGAAACGGTTAACATCTTGTTTCTCGAGCGCCGACAATTATTTTAAGGCGTGCCAGTTACTAACACATTTACAATTTTATACTAATTTTACTAACCCATGGAAATTTTGTAACCTCTACATTTTATAACTTTATACGATTTTTACTAATCATGAGGGAGGGGGGAAATGTGGAGAGTCAGGGACAAGCGTGTGGAAGAATTTGGGCTGTACGGTCAGTCAGGGCACCCCCCACCCTGCAGTCAGACCTTTGCTCCGTACCCGGCCGCACCCAGCCAGTCGTGAGCAGAAGGAAATGACACTGACTGCCCAAGCCATAAAAATCCCTGAGACCCCTCAATAAACGCCATTTGCTGTCCACCACATTGGTGTCAGGAGCATATGGACCGAGTGACCCTGGGCTTTGGGCCACCGTGCCAGACTTAGAACCAGGTCGCCACGCCTTGAAGGCAACATATAACAAAGGCTTGTGACTGACTGAGGTAGTCCGGAGAGCTGGACTGTGACTGGCCATTAATTATAAACAACCAACATGGACCAATCACAGATCCACCTGTTGCATTCCACAGCAGCAGATAATAATTGTTTACATTTGTGGTAGATAGGGACAGGCGATCGGAAGATCACGCGATGTGACGGAAAGGCAGGACTCCTTTTCCCCCTAATTCCTTAAGATAAGAGATCACCCTAGGAATGTAACTGGGAATGTAGCCCCCCTAACGGTAGTAGTGCTAGTAATTTTCCACTCCCGGTAACTTTCCACTCCTTACTAGCCATAGATGGTATTGCAGACCCCTCTGACGTAGAGAGACCCCTTAGACTATAAAACCCCATGAGATGAGATAATAAAGGCCTTTGACTGTCCACCACATTGGTGTCTGCATGCTTCTCTGGCCCGAGCGACCCTGGAGAGTTTGGGTCGCCGTGCTGTTCCTCGAAACCAGGTCGCCTTGCCTTATATCAGACAGCAACATACATTTTGTTTCTGAGGCCTCCCGGCTTCTCAGGAGAAAAAATCCTAAGGAAAGGATTTTTCAGAAAATATGATGGCTACATTTCACCCTTTTAATTTTAATTAAATTAAAAAGAAAAGTGTTTGTAATTTTGTCTGCTGGGCCCATGCCAAAGAGAGAACAAATGTAGTAAACCCCATAGGTTTGGGAAAGGCACCATGGAGGATTTGAACAATAGGAATGCTGAGGCAGCAAAGAATATCCTGTCCCTCTGACCCCCCGACCTATAACCTATCTCTGTAACCCTATGTCGTGGGGTGACAGTCTTTATCCCAATATCGTGTGTTGTGTCTGGCAGCTGTGTCTTTTCTCTCTTCCCCCCCCCCCAGCCGTCTTGCTGCGGCGGGGCGGGGAAGAGAGGAGGGAGTGTGTGACCAGGCACTTTTGCTTTTGGCTTTTGGCTGCTTGGCTTGGCTAGCCGCTTGCTTGCTTGCTTTCTGCTTTTTGCGCTGTTTTTTTTTTTTCCTTTTCTTTTGTTCCCTCTTTCTTACCCTCCCCTGAAGATACTGGACCGGCTCCGGACCTGACCTGAGAGCTCCAGGACACCCGGAGCTTGCGAGAGAAGCTCAGCGCCCTTCACAACAGAGTCTGGTCTCTTTTCTTTTCTTGTGTTGGGGAGTGTTCTTTTGCTACTTGTAAATAAATAGGTTTTGTTTTCCACTTTGCTCCTCCAAGAAACTGCTTCCCGAACCCGGTGTTGGGGGAGGGGTGGTTGGAGGTTTGTTTTGTTTTGGGGGACTCCCTTTTGGAGATTTCCCCTAATTTGTCCTAAACCAGGACACCCTATATGGCAATGTTACCCCTAAACCTTTACTACTGGTCGATTATGGATATTCCTAAAAACCCTTACCATTGGTTAAGCTTGGATCCTAGCCAAGCCTATAAAAGAAGCATACTGTAACCTGTGAGAAGAAGAAGAGCTAAGACCCTTCACAGACCATCCCAATAAACCATCTCTGTGGAACCAGCCAGCATCGACTTCTTCTCCTCTCTCTCCGTCTGCTGCATCCTCAAGCCAAGGGCACCACTACCTAGCAAGCCGAGCTGAAAATCCGAAGAGAGCTGATACCACTAGAGAGCGAATCACTACTGAGCTTGCTATGGGTTGGGCCCGCGGCTATTTGGCCTGAGCTTAGCATCGGGCACCCGGTCTCCCCTGGGGACTGAGTTCCTGAGCTGCCTTGCTCTGCATGATAATAAGGCCAATACAAGGGTTTATTAGGTGGCGACCAACAACAACGACTCGAACTCCCCCTCCCCCTCGTCGAAGCGCAGCGAAGCTCCCCTGGCATTCTGTACTGCCTCGCTGGAAGCTGCTCTTTCTGGGAAGGGACTTTTAGTTTTAGAAAAATCCTATCTCCAGAAGGGTGTTGGTTCGACCCTCAAATTTACATCTGAACGAGATAAAGTTCTGAGGAGAACTGACGTCAGCAGACCCCTTCCACAGATCTTCGACCCCAAAGGATTGTAAGTATAAATCAGCTAACATTGCGCGCATACCTTCGGGGCTCTAAAACTTTTTTTTCGTTTTTTTTCCTTTTTTTTTTTCTCTTCTTTTTTTTTCTGCTGGAAGGGTTTTAATTAATATAGGTACATGTTTTAGTACCTTAAAACTAAGTAACACCAAGAGAGAGATAAATTTAACCATTTTAGAAATCTTATCTGCTAACAACTTTTCTTTTTCCACCGGCAAGCTCTCTAAAACCACTCTTAAAAAATTTGTAACATGGATAATTTCGCAATACCCTGAAACTGATAAGGAAGTAATTACTGAAAATTCGTTTTGGGATAAGATTGGTAACACCATTTTCCTATTGCAAACAAGACAGCATTTCTCTGTAACTAATTTTTTGCCATTATTTCATATTATAACTAAAACAATTGAAAGATCTAACACAGAAAAACTCTCGCAGTCACTAACAGACACTTCCTTTTCAAATGCTAATGCGACTGATAACAACTCGGGGGAATGTAACTCGCATACCAAACAACCCCCAGGCCCTAAAGTTCCCCCGGCCTCTGCCCCCACAAGGCAGAGGCTCCGCTGACCACCGGGGCTAACCCCCCCGCTTCCCCCTTGGCTCTGGGTTCCACGCCTCCTGACACCCCTGTGGATGCTGCGCTGCCCATCCCCCAGCATCCCGTCTTATCTAGGGAGGCAGATATCCCCTCTTCTCCCGGCGTAGCTCCCCCACCGCCCCCCTCCGGTCCCAGGGGCACATTTTCCGGCCTCTGCCACCCCTTCCCCCGCTGCAGAAATTCCCGCCCCCCGCCCTCTTCCTCCCACCCCCGCGCCGGCCCTTGCCATCCCTGTGCCGGCCCTCCTCCCCGCTGCGGACCCTGCCACACCCCTTCCCGCCCTCGCTACCCCGTGCCGGCTCGGCCCCTCCCCCGCCGCGGCCCCCCCCCCACCCCCGCGCTGGTGTCCCCCACCGCCTCTCCCGCCGCAGTGCCTGTCGCCCCCCTTCCCACCGGCGCCGCTCCCTCCGCCCCCGCCCTCCCCGCCCCCTGCTCCGTTCCGGCTACAGCACAGGGAATTCACACATGCGCAGTCCCACTACACCACCCCGTAACCACGGCACCTCAAACCGGTACCACTGCCTGCTCACCCCCGCCTCCCCCATGCCCGCACCCCCAGCCCACCCAGCCCCCTGCTCCCAGCACGCACCCCCCCAAACCCTCCTCCACCCTCCCTGCCACCCGAACGGAATTCCAGAGACCCCCCCCCCAAATGC
>NW_026993070.1:0-20595 GCF_028769735.1 Zonotrichia leucophrys gambelii
AGGTTTGTGCACACCCAGCCCTCTGCAGAGTGCCTGTTGGCACAGCCACAGCCCTGGCAGACCTGGAGCCTGTGCCAGGGCATGCAGAGCTGGGAAGGACTGTGCCCACACACACAGAGCTCTTCCCCTGCACACCCACCTGGAGCCATGGACGCATTTTGGAGCACCCGTGCTGGCCACAGTCCTGTCACTCCTCACACGTTCCTTTGGTGCCAACAAGCTCTCACACAGATTGTGCCATCAGTGCTGATGTGCTCCAAGAGCCTCAGTCTGCAAATCCAGCTTTACAGCAGTTACCAATGCACACTGGGCTTCTGCATTGCTTCATTGAGACTTGAATCTTTACAGGGCCCTGGAGTGCCAGGACACAGGGAATGGCTTCCACTGCCAGAGGGCAGGGATGGATGGGATATTGGGAATTAGGAATTGTTCCATGGGAGGGTGGGCAGGCCCTGGCACAGGGTGCCCAGAGCAACTGGGGCTGCCCCTGGACCCCTGGCAGTGCCCAGGGCCAGGCTGGACATTGGGGCTTGGAGCAGCCTAGGATGGTGGAAGGTGTCCCTTCCCTGCCATGGCAGGAGATTGGAATTGGATGAGTTCAAGGCTCCCTTCCAACCCAAACCATTCTGGGATCCAATGACTCTGCACCTCTGAAATGCTGAGATCTGCCTGCAGAGCTGCCCCAAGGGCCAAGGTCAGTGCTGGAAGGTAAAGGTGCATTATGACCACCCCACACAAAGCCAGGACAATGACTTGTTTTGCTCCTACAACACACAACACGAAGCTGCCTGAAAAGCCAGGGCAGAAGAACTCTGCAAAGACTACACAAAAGAGGAGACCCCACAAGCCTCATGTGACCCCTGTGTCTAATTGAAAACCAAACCCAAATTAAATGAGCAGTCACAAGTTTGGTGTCTCAGGATTGCACTCAGAGCTCTCCTGGTGCCTTCCAAGCTCAGCAGCCACATCCAGCAACAGGGAACATGCAGAAGGCAACTCAGTGATGATTAGGAAGACACATATGAAGTTATCCCTCACAGAACAACCTGTGTGCAGCTACATGTCCTGCAGTACAATCAGAAATCAATAGCAAGATGCAGAAACCCTCAACCACTCAGTAAAATATGAAGAAAAATTGAAATATTGATTTTAAAAGCACCTCTGTAAAGACAGTTGAGAAGAAGCCAGAGAAACCAAAGTAAAATGCCTGAATTGAAACCTTTTTTTTTTCCCTCAGAAAGACATTAATAATGGATTTTCAATGTAAGAAGAAAAACTGAAACCCACACCAGATTCTCCTGGTAATAACAGCTTTCTGCAAAGCCCAGCTATTAATGTAACAGGGACATCCATCAATCAAGCAGATTTTGAGAGTTTAAAAAAGAGCATGCAAACATCTGCATTTGGCAACTTAAATTTTGCCCTTAAGCATAAGGAGCATAATAAATTATCAGGAGGTTGGGCTTGAACTTGTTTTCCTCCATCCTGGACCTGAATGCTGAGGATAAGGATGAAGGTACACAAACATGCTGCTGCTGAGATTTGTCATGACAAAAAGTGGGTAAAAGGAGCACGATTTCATTTGCTTTTTCATTTGAAAACACTGGTGCAAGAGGACACCAAGCAGGGGTGTAGCATCTCCCTGTGTGCAGTTCAGGGAGCTCCTATGAACCCTTTTCCACCTCCAGCATCCTCAGCACATCCAAGACTGCTGGGGTGGTCCCACAGTGGAGTGACAAATGTGCCAGTGTGCTCCAAGGTGCCCACAGCTCCCTCCTCGCCCAGCTCCTTCCCTGCTCCCCGTGGAGCTGTGGTGATTTTGGCAGCTCCTCAGTCCCTCAGTGTTCTCTTCAACCATCACATCACACTTGGGGTCCATCCACGCAGCCAAGCACTGCCTGGGGTGTCCCAGCAACCCCAGAAAAGCTGGATTGGCACCAGGGGAACGGCTGCAGAAAGCAGCTGGGGTGTCCCCACGCCTCCAGTGTCTCCCCCCTTGTAAAACACAGCAGGTCAGAGCAAGTGCTGGAGATAATGAACACAATTTATGGATTCCAGCACAGGAGGCTGCAGGCATGGCTGCAACCAAGTCTTAATAAATTCTGAAGAGTGACACCATAAAATGGCATTATGGAAGGCTGTATTTATTGTCTCCCCATGCTTCCGTCTCCAAGGTGCCACGTTACACTTAATAACAGTTTTCTCCCCAGCTGCCAGTGTTGCAAACCCTGACAAGCTAATGGTCGGGCCAGCCCTCCCCAAACACACACATCTCACCCAGTACACAGCTTCCATGGCAGGAAAAGGCAAAAAGGATTAAACCAGTGCTGCCCAGCCTGTCCCCTCCGTGCTGGCTCTGCAGGGCTCCCTGCCACGCAGCAGGACAGGAGTTTTGCCCCTGGAAGTGATGCAGAGGAGGAGCAGCTGCTGAAGGGTGGTACCTGCATGCCCAGTGTCCTGCTGGGACAGGAGCATCCCTGCCCTGCCCTGCTGGGAACACCAAGGCCCTGCCAGCAGAGCAGCCCCACCTGAAACTGCTGCCTGCTGTCACAGCAATCTCTGGGCAAGGCACCAGCACAGCCCTGGGGGGAAGGATGGGGAACCACGGATCCTCAAGGAGAACCACGGAGAAGAAGAGATCCTTATGGAGGACCATGGCGAATCAGAGATCCTCAAGGAGGACCATGGAGAACCAGAGGTCCTCATGGAGAACCATGGGGAACCAGAGGTCCTCATGGAGAGCCAGAGGTCCTCATGGAAGTCCATGGAGAACCGGAGGACCCCTGGTTCCTCATGCCAGAAGGACAGGAAACCTCACCATTCAGCATTCCCAGCTCCACTTCCACTGCAGTGTGCACTTCCATGGTTCCATATTTAGCTTTTGGACCATGGATACAATTTTTCAATTTTCCAATTTTTCTGGAGCATAATCTCCACTGAGCTTCTTGTTCTCCCTGCTGGTGTAGTGTTCAAAGCCTGCAAGAAAATCACTTTGAGCTTCAGGCAGAGCCTTGGGTGTGGATGGAGACTTGACAAGTATAAAGATGCTGCTGTTCCATCCCTGACTGCATCGCCTGCACTGCAGAAGGCACAAAAAAAAATCATGTGAACCATCTTTAGTTCTCTTCAGAATACAAAAAGGTAACAAAAACCCCCAAACTCACATATTTCAGTTTACAAGTACAGCAAACAGTACAAACAGGAGTGCAGGTGTGTTTGGCCTGAGAACACTCGCAGCGGATGGAGATGAGTGTGAACATCTCCTCACCCAGTGTCCCCCCCTCTGGCCTCCATGTCCCTCCCCTCTTGCCAGCTGACAGCGACCAGCTCTCCTCAGCAGCCTGGCTCTGCTCCTCCTCCAGGACAAGTCCTTTCCCCTTCAGAAAGCAAACCAAAGGTTCAGAGAGCATCTGGAGAGATCAGTGTGTGGAAAGATGATGAAACAGGAGTCAAGTGAAAGCCCCTTGTCTTCCCTTCCAGCAAAGGCTTTGCCCTCATGGACCCCCTTCCCTGCAGCCTCTGGCTCCTGGCTCCAGCCCTCTGGACCCACAGCTCCCCAGCAGCTCAGACATTTCCTGCTGCCTCTTTTCAGAGAAGGCCTTTCTGTGCTTGCTCCGCTCAGACTGCAGCTGATGTTAGTGGGGGAGAAGTCAGCACCACCACCAGGGCTTGCAGCTCTCTGTGAAGCCCCCGTGAGATTTTCTGTCTTAAAAAAGGCACTGCCAGAGAGTCCCTGATAGCTGAGCCTGGAAACACCTCTGGGATCAACCCCTGCTCAAGCAGTGTCCCCTCCAGCCCCAGGCCTGTGCTCAGGTGGGTCTGGGATGTCCCAGGACTCCAACACCTCTCTTGTGGAGCTGGCCTGCTCCAGTCACCCTGCAGTAACCAGATTTTTCTGTGTTTAAGCAGTGTTTTCTGTATGTTTTGCCGTGGAGGTGTCTTGGAATGGCAGCACAGCCAGTGGGACAGCAGCCACTCCTCCAGCATTCCCTCAGACAGCCCATAAATACCTGCACTCCACCTGTAAAACCCATCACCATGTGCAACCCCCTTACAGCTCCAGCTAGTCCAGATACAGCCAGGGGTAACAATTTTTTGTGTATTATCTGGTGCAGAACAGACAGATAACTGTAATTAGTAGCACCCTGGTTAGGTGAAATGATAGTGTAATTAATGAAGATCAGGTGGGCTTTGTTTCAGATAAGGAAAGCAGCAGATTCTATCAAAATGTAAATGCAGCTTAAAATCCTGCCTCGGTGATCACTTAGAGGTGCTTTTAGAAACACCACCAGCCTGAGATGCAGAGGTTTCGCTTGGGCTGAATGACACATCCTAAAAAAAAACACTGGTCCAGGGCTAACATGTAAATTGTTGATTAGATCTATTTATTCACACCCCGCAGTGATGGGGGAGACTTCCAGCTCCCTGTTCCTCCTCTGTCTTTGCAGGATCACAGGATCACTCCTGTGCAGGCACATTCCTGTTATTGCTGCTTGCAAGGACTCTGCAACCCTGGGAGCTCTCCAGCAGCAGAACAGCAGCAATTCCAAGTGACAGGCTGCACACATTAATTCTGTATTCACATAACATCCTGTTGCAAGTGAATGACTGAAGCAAAACTTCCTGCAGTCTTAAGGATCAGGCAGAAAAAATCAGGAGATAGGAGCCTGAGTCTTTTGAATCAGAAATGTTGTCCCTCATTAGAATTTCCAACACCACCACCCTTACTGTTTCCAAAATGTAAACACATAATAAAAAATTAAACATTAATCTGCCGTGGAAGAGTTCTTCCAATAAATGGGAATTAGTTCTACAAAACATTAGGACAGACACAAGGAGATTATATTTCCTTCCCCAGCTTTTGCTGGTAAAGCAGGGCTGGAAAAACAGAGCCATATTTATTTTTCAGCTAGGAAGCTTCCTCAGGATGCCAAAGGAAGCAGCTTCAGTAAAGCAGAGCCATTTGTCTCAGTGTGCATTCAAGTAAGAACAAATGCAAAACCAGCTTCTAGACCTCAAGGAGCATCAAATAGCTTTTTAATATATGTCCCAAATTCCCTGCAGATTCTGAAATTAACAGAGGGCAGGGTTCAGAGAAAATGCCTCGCTCAGTCAAGACAGCTGGATGGATATTCTGAGTTTTCCTCAGAGGAGAAGGTGCTTTTGCACCAGAATGGAGCAGGCACAGCACGTGGCTCTGGAAGGATCTGTGGAAAAAGCAGACCTGTTGCTTGTGTGACCCTATAAATAAATGTATGGAAAACTGAATAACTTGGGAAAGAAAAAGGAAGAAAAAAAACCAAAAACTGGAGCCCCATCTGAGCAAGAGGACAATTTGCAGGCAAGAGCTGTGAAGGAGCAAGTGAAATATTCCTCACAGGAGCCATCTGACTGTGCTGACTACCTGAAAACACTTACCCTGTCCTTGCCCACCCAGAATCAGTTTTGTGGAAGTTTCAGTAAGTCAGGCCTTAACCCACAGGGGAAACTGCAGGGAGGAAGGGCCTGAGCAAGACCATGGAAAATGCTCCCTAATTTTGGAAAAAGATAAGGCTGCAAAACTATAGTTAAGGGATGTACATGATCCAGACTGAACGACAAGGACAAACCAGGGATTAGCCCCTAGAGCCAAGTTCTTTTGTAATAACTGCCACACACATCCCAGGGCCCAAATCCAGCATCTCCTGGAGCATATGGCCACAAGTATGCTGGTGTGATAAATAGGTATGATTCATGCTGATAAAAATTGAAACAGTAATCAATATTGATACAGTAATTAATATTTGAGAATAATAACATAGTTTAAAAGTTTTAATGCCAAAGAAGTGAGAGAGAGGAGGGGCTCCACCCCCGCCCCCTTCCCAGTAGATGTTCTCAATGACCACAGGAAAGAAGTTGAAGATACAGTTGCTAAAAATGAGCAAAAAGGGAAGCAAAACCTGGTTCAGTCCCAACAAATGCTAATTAAAAGGGACTTATTGCCTTGATATGTAGATGCAGTGATATGTTAGTCTTGGCTTACATTGTACTGGCTTGATGCGCATGTGTAACCCAAAGGTGAATTAAAGGACAACGAAGAAGACTACAGGGCCTTCATCAGTGACGACCCCCAAAGACTTGTGCGACCACCAAACCGAGTGGTGGCGCATGCGTGGTAAAGGTGGTAATGAAGGCGGAGACAGAAAAGTGACAAACCGAAAATGGGAGGAGATGGAATTGACACATGGCATATAAGGGGAGATTTTCACTTGGCAAGGTTGTACGTGAAGTGACAAGGGTCATTGAACCCGGCACTCCATACACCGTAGTATCTCTTGCTTATGCGCTATTATTGGAACCAAATTATCCCTTATTTTAATCGAATTATATTGTATCCAGTTTTATATTTTTCATTTTAATTATTCAATCAAAATTGTTACTACTTTTAATATTGTTTGTTTTTTTTTTTTTTTTTTTTATGACGGGATAATTGGGCAAACATAACAATTTTGGTGCCGATACCCAGGACTCTCTTAACTCCGGTGAGGTGAATAGCTTCTGGGAAGGAGCTCCAACCAGACTTTATAAGTGGTCACAAGGCTAGACCACTCTCTCTTTGGAAAAGAGAGTTTTCATTACAATAACGCATAAGCAAATCAGTTTTTAAGAGCGCGCAAGAGAGGCTCCCATCAGAGTGCCGGCTTGTAGGAGAGAGAGTACCCATAGAAAACTTCTTTGTGCATGAAGACCCTCGTGAGAAAAGGAGGCTTTGAGTATCATGGGGTTTTGGGTCAGGGGGCGGCTGTATGTGTGTGTGAGTGTGTGTGGAGTGTCTGAGACAGGGGCTGGGCAGTCCCGGACCCCCGAAGTGATTGGGACCTCCCAGTACCGCGTTTTCGCGTTCTCCGCGAGGAGACCGGCCGGGAAAGGAGGGAAGCGAAAGAAAAGTGAATGAGTGGGGACACCAGGAGGGTTTGACCCAGGGGGTAGGAGGGAATCCCTGGTCCAGGCACCTGTGGGAAGGTCCTTGTGCAGGAGGGATTGACTCAGTAGGGAGACTGAGAGAGTGAATGAATAGGTTCAATTTCCTTGGAAGGGTTGGTAGCAGGCAATTTAGTATGTGATTAGATGGTGAGAGGACAGGGCTAATAGATTTAGAAAGAGGGAGAGAGGAGTGGAACAAGTAGATTGCAGAGGGAGACATAGGAGTGGAACAGGTAGATTGAAAAAGCAGTGTGACAGAGTAGTAAGTGAGGAAGTTGAGCCACGGAGTGAGTGTGGGAAACTAAGACTCTCCTGGTACCGGGGATTTCTTAGTTTGTTGCCGCCAGAAATGGGTCAGGGAAAAAGTAAGTTCCTTGACCCAGGGGCTGCGGATTGTAGGAAAAATTTGCAGTGGTTTGAGGTATCTGGGAACCGTGAGGGGGGTTCTCAGGGGGGAGCATTCCTCAGGACAGCCCACTGGGGATGATAATATGGTTTGGGGATGAATGGGAATCCTGAAAGGAAGAAAATCAAGAAAATCAGAGGGCAGTGCCTAAAGGACATAATATAGGAAAAGCTTTGAGTGAGCATCAGAAAAAAATATGAGTCCCCAGCAGAATGGTTAAAAAGATTAAAAAGAGACTTGCAATTATATTCAGGTATAGATACTGATACTGCAATAGAACAGGTTCTGTTAAAAATTCAGTTTGTGACCAGATCTTACAGTGACATCAGGAAAAAGCTGGAAAAAGTAAAAGATTGGCAGGACAGGGGACTTCAGGAGTTACTGAGAGGAGCACAAAGGGTGTATGTGAACAGAGATGAGGAAAAGCAGAAAGCAGATGCCAGAATTTTGGTGGCAGCAGTTAGAGAAATGCAGGCAGCTTTGAATACAGAGAAAAAAAAAAAATCCACAGGGAAAAACAAACAGCAGATTTCAGGATCCATTTTTAGGAACACAGGACCTGTGTGTGTTTTTTCCTGCCACAAGAAAGGGCACTTACAAAATTCTTGCCCTACCTTGAAGGGTGCAGGACATACCTGTTTTTTACTATCATAAAAAGGGGCACCTACAAAAAAAAAAAAAAAGTTGCAGGAAAAAAGAGCAAGATGAGAAAACTTTTCAGAAAGTCAGGGGCTCTCTTTAATGAAGAGAACCGAAACACCATAAAAAGAGCCCTAAAAAAGTTATATTTTTAGTCAATACAGGAGTTTCTCGGCTGACAGTGACAAAATTACCCCAGGGATGTGAGATAAGTAGTGAGCGAGTTTCAGTAATCGGAATTACAGGAGAGGCTTTCCCTGTTCCTGTAATAAAGTGAGTACAAATTGAAACAGATGACAAATTTGGAGTAAATTATTTATTACTGATACCAGAGGCCAAAAATAATTTGTTAGGCAAAGATTTAATAATAGCCTTAAATTTACAGATAAAACCCTGTAAAGGAAAATTTAAAATTTATTTTTTTACTAAAAAAGATAATCTAGAAATTAATGACAGGGGTTGACATTTAGGTGAAGTGGGAAAAAAGTTTAGAATAAAGGAGTCTGGTCCCCTTCATTCCTCCTGGTCAGCACAAGCCTGTGATTTGTATGCATTACTCTGTGCATTATTAATATTAAAAAATAAGAAGGAACTGTTTATACAGACTCCAAATATGCTTTTAGTGTAGTACATACTTTTAGAAAAATTTGAAAAGAAAGGAAACTTATAAACACTTAAAGGAAAGGGTTAATACATGGGGGATTAATAATTTAGATATTTGAAGCTTTAAAAAGGCTCAAAAAAACCCCAAAAACCAGTAGTTCATGTAAAGGAACACCAGAGAGGGAGGGATATTAGAGTCAGAAAAATAATTTGGCTGATAAAAAAGCAAAAAGAGCGACCTTAAAAAAAAAGATAATGAAATCATGACCTTACAAAAAAAATAGAAATTCAGCAGGACACACTTTCCCTTCTGCTAGCAAAACTGGCAGCCCTAAGGAAATTATGAATAACATTTAAGAAGGGAAAGTGAGTTTTTCTTGATGGCAGAATTATGATGCCAAAACCAGTGGCATATTAAATCTTAAATAACTTGTATAAACGGACACACTGGGGAACAAGAGCCTTTTATGATTACTATTTAAAATTTTAAGGATGTATAAGGATATTTGAAATTGGAAAATAAATTACCCAGGGGTGTCTTACCTGTTAAAAGGTAAATAAGAAGGTGTTAAGAAGCCCTCCCTTTGGAGGATGCAAAACAGCCTACAGACTATTTGAAAAGATCCAGGTTGATTTTACAGAATTGCTTAAAGTGGGTCGGTAGAAATATTTGTTAGTTATAATAGATCTGTTAACTCAGTGAGTTGAAACATTTCCAGCAGCTCAGGCTACAGTTCAAACAGTGGCTAAAATATTGTTGGAACATGAAATTCCAAGAATGTGATAATATGGTGGGATTTAAGTTGATTTATATTAACCCTGATTTATTAAGAAGGAACTAAGCATCCTGGAGTGGCAATTCCCTTGAGCTCAGAGGCAGAAGAACGCCGGTGGAAAAAGAATAAAAGACTTTCTAAATTGGTGGAAACGGCCTAAAAAGATTGAAGATCTCCTCCAGGGTCACCCACCAGCAACATTATTAGAACTGATTACAAAATTGCAATTCCAAAAACTAAGACTGATAACACCTATTGTTAAAAAAGCTCAGAAACAAGTAAAATGTTGGGAGTGCAGTAAACATGGTTTAGGGTGTCATCCATAGATATGTATTGTTTGCACACTCTGCTTTAACTCATGGTGGAGAGTAACTAAGAAGGAAGAGAAGGAGCGACAATTGATTTGTTTGTTTTGCTATGGTTATATATTTAGCCGGCTAATTATAGAACGCATTACTAGTGATTTTTTTTGGATATATTTGAAATTGGGAGATGGGACCCTTCCAGCAGCAATTAGATTAATAGAAAACTTAGGTCAGTTGGTTCTTGCTATATTGGCTATAGCACAAATAAAAAAACAAGCAATTTATAACATTATAGACCAGTGTCTCATAATTAATAGTTGTTGTGGAAAATAAGTCTATATACCACATATATAGATAATAAGCACATTCCAGGGGCACATTGGCAGTGCGAGTGTGCCTATTGGAGGCTACGACTTAATGCACTCCCCACCCTTGAAGCAGAAAATAATTAGAAAAATCTTATTGTGGTTGGCACATCCCTGAAATTTTGGAAAATACAGGTTTATGATATTCCGGCCTAATCTTTTCCCTGTTCTTTTCATTTTAATTATCTTTCATTTTAATTATTTCTTCTTGACCAGCTAGAACTGAAAAATGGCATTTAAAAAGGAACAAGCAAACTCTGTGGGGCTATGGGTACCGAGGAAACTAAAAGCACCCGTGACTAGATCCCGGGATATTACTTTTGCTACCTAGAAGACTGGCATCTCGGCCCTTGGCTGCAACCCAAGGGGCCTTGAGAAAGGTAAAAAAGGCAGATTTCCTGAGGATTATTTTCACTGTGATCATTATGATACCCTGCAGAGTTGGCCAAAGCCAGAAGGCCACACTAAACAAAGTTTCAGCAATGAAAAAGCAATCAAAGCAAAAAGCAAGTCCCAGCAATTTCAACATTTGTGGCAATTGCAATCAATCTGTGTGGATTAAGGACAAGGTAGAATCTGTGTCTGTAACACACCTGTATGTTAGTTCTGCCTGCTACAATTGCAGCAGTGTTATAGATGTTTGTATTAAGGAAGGAAAGATGTATTGGATAGCAAAAATATTTGGAATATAATGGGCAAGCTCCTTATCCCCATGGTGATCAAATTTGCCCTCGTCATTGTTGGAAAAGAAATGAAATTTAGTAAAATGTTTTATTCTAGTTTAGTTATAAGTTTTGTGTGAATTGGTTTGTAAAAATAATTTTGTAGCCGTTGATATTATGTGATTGAGTTCTGTGTAACCCTGGCAAGTAGCTTTAGAAACCTAATAAACATTAAGCCAGGGTAGGAGAGTAAGAAGACTAACCGGTTTGGGGATAGCATACAATAGGACAGCTAGAAGATTTATGATTTTGCTCATGAACTAGGGAATGTATTACAGGGGTCCGTAGTTTGGCGAAGGGCCACTGTTTCTTGGAGACTTTGCGAAGGGCCACTGTTTCTTGGAGACTTTGTTATGAATTGCTTGTGTATAAAAGGAAAACACCCATGTGTGAATTTTGGGGTTCTGTTTTTGGGGACGCTAGTCCGCAGGCCCCCGGGCCCTTCAATAAAGCGCCGCACAAAACTTATCCGAGTTTTGTGTCCTTTATCATTCGGGCAACAATATAAAAGATTTGTTTGTTTTGAAAGAGATGATAATAAAAAGGATCCAAGTATTAACATGGGAAATCGGACACTAAAAGAAAAATTGAAAAAAAACCCCCAAAGGGGAATAGAGGAAAGAAGAGGAAAAAAAGAGTCAACAAAATTGGCTAAATTGTATAAACAGCTAAAACAATACTACAAGGATTGGGATTTGCCAGCCTCAAATAAGAATCTGTTTGTGAGATTGATGCAAGAAATTGCTATGGAATTGGGACTATCCAAATGTTGGATTTGTGGAGGTCTAAAAATGGCTAAAAGATGGCTGTGGAAAGGTGAGAGCTTAGCTCCAGAGCAATTTTTAAAGTGGAACCACACGCAAATTTCTGGAACATTGAAGAAACCTGAAGGATGGATTTTAAGACATCAAGTAATTGAAATTATTTGTATAACTCAAAAAGAAAAAAAATTTAATAAAATAGTAGGGCATACTCCTTGTAAATCCACATTGGTGGTTAATATGGATGATTGTTCAAAAATATGGCAACCTAAAAACCCCGTTGAATATTGGGGACCAATAAAAAAAAAATGTAAATGGGATAAACAGATTAATTTATGCTGGTACAAAAGTCCTGGAGCTAACCCTACCAATTCATCAACAGCCTAAGGTCTTACTGAAAACAATTGGAAAAAACTGATAAAAAATGGAAAGCCTCAGATGGGATATGATTCTTATTCCAATAGGGATATATTAAATTTGTGGGCAACAATAAGAAAGCTATCACAGAACTTGCAGAAAAAACTAAAAGGGTGGCTCATGTGCCAGTACAAAAGTGAAATTCAATTTTGAAAACAAATTGGTGGAGTAACCTCTTCGGAAGTGTTTGGAAGAAAAAGTTGGGGTTCATGTTGTTGTGTTCAGTTCTGGGACCTCTGTTTCTGCCTTGTATGATTCCAAGTTTTATTAGGTTAATTCATTTAGTGATTCAGGGGATGCAGATTACAACTATGATTCAAGATGCAGAACCTCCCCCCCCAAAAAAAACCCCAAAATCTATAATGATATTAAAAGCTAAATCGACCCCTGTTAAAAAACAAAAACCTAAAAAGATTGAAATAGACCAGGAAATGTTAACTAAACTCAAAAGACAGTATAAAAGACTAGAAGCAGTAATAGAAATGCTAAAAAAGTTTAAAGCCAAAAAGAGACAACGAGAAAACCAAAATTTTGAAAAATATAAAAAATATCAAAGCAGAGCTTTTTAAATACAGCACAAATCATAATGATCAAAAAGAGAAATGGGGGAGTTGTAATAAATAGATATGATTCATGCTGATAAAAATTGGAACAGTAATCAACATTGATACAGTAATTAATATTTGAGAATAATAAAATAGTTAATAGTTAAAAGTTGTAATGCCAAAGAAGAGAGGGAAAGGAGGGGCTCCACCCACCCCCCCTTCCCAGCAGATGTTCTCAAGGACCACAGGAAAGAAGCTGAAGATACAGTTGCTAAAAATGAGCAAAAAGGGAAGCAAAACCTGGTTCAGTCCCAACAAATGCTAATTAAAAGGGACTTATTGCCTTGATATGTAGATGCAGTGATACTTGGCTTACATTGTACTGGCTTGATGCGCATGTGTAACCCAAAGGTGAATTAAAGGACAACGAAGAAGACTACAGGGCCTTCATCAGTGACGACCCCCAAAGACTTGTGCGACCACCAAACCGAGTGGTGGCGCATGCATGGTAAAGGTGATAATGGAGGGAGAGACAGAAAAGTGACGAACTGAAAATAGGAGGAGATGGCATTCACATATGGCATATAAGGGGTGACTTTCACTTGGCAAGCTTGTACGTGAAGTGGCAAGGGTCAAGAACCCTGCACTGCGTACCCCGCGGTATCTCTTGCTTATGTGCTATTATTTGAACCAAATTATCCCTTATTTTAATCAAATTATATTGTATCCAATTTTATATTTTTCACTTTAAGTATTCAATTAAAATTGTTACTACTTTTAATTTTTTTTTTTTTATGATGGGATAATCGGGAAAATATAACACTGGGAAAAGGGCTCAGAAATGGTCATCCTGGCCACAGGCTCAGGCACTTGTGCTCCAGCAAACCTTCAGTCAGGGCCGGGTCGGGGTACAGAGACAGCAATGCTAAAGGGACAGATGTGGAAGGAGTTGGAAAGATGGTGCATCCCCTCAGGGCTGGGGCTGCCTCCTTCACCACCAGCAAATGACAGCAAACACAGGAGAATGGGCTGAAAACACAATGTCTGCAAGATATCTATAGGTCAGGGTTTAATTTACGAAATTACAGAATAAAATTGACAAATTTAGGAAAAAAAAAAATCTCTTCAGAAATGCCTGACTGTTGGAGACTTTTTCAGAAATGGCTTAGAAGGCAGCTGTGAGGAGTAAAATTCTCACAGCTGGTTTCTGTAAACAGTAGAAGTTCTCAGGTTGTTTTTAATTACAAGTAAAAGTGACAAACATGAAGACCTTGAGAACCTTGCATACCAGAGTTCTCAGGCAGCTTTCTCATAACAAGTAGATATTCTATCTTTGGCTGTTTTGGGAAAGCAAAAATAATTTTGAGAACCCAAATCTTGGTATTGGAAACATAAGGAGGAGTTGGTGTGTTATCTCTGACCTATTGTGAGCTCGGGTTTGCAATATGCATGAACTTAATTAACACGGTTATAAAAGGTGATTGATTGAGTGAATAAAGGGGAGTCAGATGCTGAACAATGAAGTTGGGTCTCTCCCTCCATCTGCAATATATGGTGACCTCCTCGACGTGATATTGCGACACCATGAGAAGTTGGAGTAACGGGTCGGGTTCCGTGTCCGAAGCAGCAGCCGGGACAAGAGCAGCCGGAACAGCAGAAGCGTGCAGAGAAAAAAAAAAAAAGCGGAAGAAAAGACGCCGAGACACGCCATGCTCCAGGTGTCCGTAACAGACGAGCCTGGCCGAAACGTGTGGCCGTAACCTTGAGGAGCTGTAAAAAGCGCACTTTCGATTTAGAAGTAATGGAAAGGCAAGCTGCATATGATCTTTTATTGTTTTTTTACAGACAAGACAGATTAAAGAGATGAATTTGCAAAAGGATTTAACAGGACTTTGGACTGACGGCTATGCTAAAAAGGTTTTCTTTAGCCTCCATGCGGTTTACGAGTTAACGGGATGGCGTGAATTCGGTGATTTATCATGGGAGACTGATAAACCTGTCAAGACGCTGAGCAAGCTATGGGGGGAGAGCCGGCGCCACGGGGAAAGCCACGCCGCGCGGCGGGAACCGAGCCGCCGCCGAGGGAGAAGCCGCTCCCCACCCCGCAGCCAGAGCCAGGCGGCCACCACCAGCACCGTGGCCATGCCGAGTCGAGCCAAGCCGCTGCTGCGCCGCGGGACCGGAAGTTTTTTCGCCCACTCCGACACCACGGGGAGCCGCCCCGGGGACAGCGGAGCCGCCGCGGGAGGAGTAACCGCGTTGCCGTGGCTGCAGTACGGACGGAGCGTGCGCAGTGAGTCAGCCTCGCGTCTCGCAAAAACAAGAAGCCCAGCGTGGGGGGGGCTGCCCCGCTGCGATGCGGACGGTGGTGCGGGACTGGAGCGTTTTTTCCCAGCGCGAATGCTTCTTCCCTCCGCCTGCAGCCGGCAAGGCTTTAGTTTAGACCCGGCAACCTTTAATAGACTGTACCTTAACAGACTGCCGGCCGGTGCTCGGCGGCGGGGACAGCCTTTCCAGCACACTAAGCAATTAATAGCAAGATTTATAGTATTCTTTCCAGCACACTGAGCAATTAATAGCAAGATTTATAGCATCAGGACACTTAGTTTGAGCAAAAGTTGATGGTACAACACTATACTTTGACTTGAAAAATTATTTGCTTCATAACAACGTAACCAGAAGATTATGAACTGATTGCTTCAAGTTCCTTGACTGCTGCTTTTGATTGGGACTGTTGGGGTGTTCAGCAAAGACTAGAGCCAGCAGTGTTTGGAACGAATATGAAGCGTAACAGAAGAATTTCAGGCATGTTGGGGGAGTGCTGCACATGTTTCAACATACAGACTATACAATTAACTTTCTTTTTCAGACTGAAATTGTGTTTGAAAAATTTAAGGGTGTTGGAAATATGTTAAAAAGATTGTATAAGTAAGATGAAGTGAGTGTAGTTTTTTGTATTTTTTAAGCTTTGTTTAGATGTGATAAATATAAAAGCAAGCAATTATTGAATTTAAAATAATTTTTTCCACTTATCTTGAATAAAGTTCTTAGGTTTAAAAGTATTCAAAGATAAAAATGCTGCAGCAAAAACGTAGGGAAAGTTGTTTTAGTTTAGTATTTTAGAATCAGGCCTATAAGTAAGTTATAATAAATGCCATATTTTATTTTTATAGTAAGTTTTGTTTATTACTAAGTGACTTGAATTGAATTGCCTATTAAGTATTTAGGTTATATTGAGTTTAGGTTATGTAGAATTTAAAATCAGCTGATTTTTTAAGTTTAAGTAATGTTAAATTCTGTTAAATGTTGAATGCTCTCAAGGTTTTAATTTCTGTTAAGTTTAGATATTTTAAGTGTTTTAAATGCATGCTAATTTTTCACTACTCCAAATCAACCAAGGACTGAGAAATAACCCAGCTGATGCCATTTTAGCCAAATGACTAAAGGATTACAGTCTGTAAAACTGATTTTGAACTTTTCTGAGAAACCCAAGAAAAGGGTGGATGTGAAAGCTTCAAGGACACAAAGGATCATTTTTCAGACTCGCCATTCGCCTCCTCCCCAGGTGCACATGAGGGAGGACAGCTGACAGCCTTTTAACCCTTTGGGGTAAAAGCCATTGCTCGGACCATGGCTGGGGGACCTTATGGAGATACTGAGTGTACCTTTGAATGCTTTTGTTTGTTTTGCCTTGTATTCTTGGTGGTATTCAAGATATGGTCAGTGGAATGATAGAAAAACCCAGCATACCAACCTCCTTGCGCAAAAAAGAAAAAACAGGGAATTGTTGGAGATTTTTTCAGAAATGGCTTAGAAGGCAGCTGTGAGGAGTAAAATTCTCACAGCCTGTTTCTGTAAACAGTAGAAGTTCTCAGGTTGTTTTTAATTACAAGTAAAAGTGACAAACATGAAGGCCTTGAGAACCTTGCATACCAGAGGTCTCAGGCAGCTTTCTCATAACAAGTAGATATTCTATCTTTGGCTGTTTTGAGAAAGTAAAAGTAAGTTTGAGAACACAAATCTTGGTATTGGAAACATAAGGAGGGGTTGGTGTGTTATCTCTGACCTATTGTGAGCTCGGGTTTGCAATATGCATGAACTTAATTAACACGGTTATAAAAAGTGATTGATTGAGTGAATAAACGGAGTCGATGCTGATCAACAAGGATGGGTCTTCTCCCTCCATCTTCAATACCAAAGGTCTGCAGATTTGGGGATAAATGGGTGGAAAGAGCCTCAGTCCTGCTGCAGCTCTGTGTACTGGGTACCTTCTGATGGGTCAGCATGAATGGTCCTTAATTTCTAAATTATTCATATGTCATCTATTTCTTTAATCTTTCTCAGAGTAAATACTGTGAAAGAAATTGAGTATCAGACAGTGCAGGGAGACTGAATTCTCCCTCTTCCGTGCAGGCAGGCCTTGTGTGCAATGCTAACTTTGCGTTTCCCTGAGGCCAGAACCTTCTGCAGGTGTCTGAAGGTGCAGGGAGAGCCCAGGCTCCTTCCCCCAGCAAGGGCAGGGAGCAGCTCTGGCCAAGGCCGGCGCTGCTGCTGCTCCTTGTCCCTGTGCCCAGGGTTTGCTCTCTCCTCCCCAGCAGCCGCCCCGCCCCGTGCGCGAGTGTGCGGCCCAACTGCTCCTGTCCCTGATGGAGAGAATTGGAGTCACCCAGCTCGCAGGCACCCCCAGGGCTGAGAGGCTGCCACACGTGGCAGGGAAGCTTGCTCAGGACTGTCACAAGGACACAAGGTAATGATCTTCATTTCACCTCCCAAAACAGGAAAACCGTTTTGTGTCTGGCTATAAAGGCGAAACCACACAAGAGTGGAAACTAAAGGGAAAATGAAGTTACCTCACGGTGTCATGGAATATGCTGAGTTGGAAAGGACCCATCAGGGTCATCGAGTC
Organism: Zonotrichia leucophrys gambelii; assembly: GCF_028769735.1. Classification (NCBI taxonomy): domain Eukaryota; kingdom Metazoa; phylum Chordata; class Aves; order Passeriformes; family Passerellidae; genus Zonotrichia; species Zonotrichia leucophrys. The sequence goes on from NW_026993070.1 coordinate 17,409, forward strand.
CATCTCCTGGTGATGTGCAGGACACCCCAAGAGTCACTCCATGTGCTTGAGAGCATTGTCCAAACTCTTCTTGAGCTCTGTCAGCCTTGGCACTGTGACCACTGCTCTGGGTGGCCTGGGAAAATGGCTGTACTGGAAAACCTGAGGTTGGCCAGCAAAAAGGAACATTGCCAACTTTTTCCTGTGGCTTGAAGGATTCTTTACTGAGATCAAAAGAGCTCAGATCACCCAGTCCAACTGTTTTGTTTGGCCTTAGGTGCACAACACAAAGCCAAAGTGGTGGCTAATGTTCATCACTGAAGGATCCCAAACATCCATTTCTCATTAACTTCACACTATCCTAGAAATATTTCAGGGGTCTTTAGCCAATCTCTTCAGACTTTCTAAACTTGTTCTGAAGATTTCTAGAATGCTGTTATCTGTGGCTCAGTGAGCTCCACATTTCTTCTTGAAGAAAACTGTGGTTTCCTACTGGGAAAATCAACCCGAACCACCAAAATCCCCTTCCTTGATGGTGAAATTGCCATTAATAGCTGCCAAGAACACCAGAGCAACTAGCTGTCCCTGTGCATACACATAGTATAGAATAATCAAGAGGATGCATGAGGTGTTTTGTCCTGGCTTCCCTGCCAGTTAAAGAAAGGCAAATTATCGTGCAATGGCAGCAAGACACTGCTAACAGGCTCTGACAACAAAGCAGATGTGTTTAGCTTGTTCCCTGGGATCCTTTGATGCCACAGAAGCACACCCCCAGTTTCAGAGTGAAATGGTATTTTTCTGTTGCCCCACATTGTCCTCTTGCCTCTTGTGTTCAGCTGACAGCACTGTGCAGTGTCAAGTGAGGTAAATCTCCCTCTTTGTGAGTAGGTAATGCCTTCTCGTGCAAGGATTGCCCCTGATGAGTTTAAGGTATCAGTCTCTTCTGTTAACACTCTTCCTGTGTTTGCTCACTTTTGTTTTGTTTCCTTCCTTCCTTCCTTCCTTCCTTCCTTAGGCATTATGCACAGGAGATGGTGAAGATGTTGCTCAATCATCAACAATTTAAAATGCTTTTGAAACGATCTCTTCCCACCCATGACCTGGAAGATATTTTGACAAGAATTAAGAAGAAAGTAAGTGATTGGCAGGAGAAATGTCTCTTTTGTGCAAGTATTGCCACTGCTAATATGAGAGCAAACGCACCCAATCTGTCTTCAGCTCATTCCTCTTCTGCTGAATCATTTTGCTCCTGGGAATGAGCTGTTAATCCTCAGTCTGTTCATCTGCAGACCACAAAGGAACTGATATTATTAGGGAAAAAGTGGGGTTTTGAATATTTTAAATATCGGTCACAAAGAGGAAAGGCAAAGAGGAGAAAATGGTTTTACATTTAAGCGTAAGCCCCCACTATGCTCTCCCTACTCTGCCCCTGTAAAGCAATTAAGTGAGAATTGTGCTTCTGAAGATAACAGAGTCTTTGCAAAGGACACTGGAAGTAGTAGTGCCAAGAAAATTCCCAAATTTACAAAAGATGTCCAGGTCAATCCTAGTTACTACAATGACTGTCTGTCTTTTGGGACTACTGCCCTGCTGTCCAGCCATGTGGAGCTGGAAGAAGCTTGGTGAATTCAGCAGCATCCAGTGGAAAATCCTTTGTTTGTTTGAGGGGGAGGATTTTATATTTTTAATCGACATTTTAGAAGGGAGCTTGCCTTTGTGCAGACACAGGGAGAGTGAGTGTTGAACCAAATCAACTTCCAACACAATGGGCCAACCCACAAAGAGTCCAGTTTGTGCTGCTGCTTCCTTCACAAACACTCGTTGCCTGCCAGTTTGCATTATTCCCATTTCTGCTTATGACTAAAGAATTTGGGATTTTAGACTGCTGCTCAGTCTGGTAGCACCAATAACCTGCCTTGGGCTATTGAAAACAATGAGTTGGCATTACTGAATCTCTGGTCTGTTTCCATCTGTAGGTTAGGAAATGTTTCCCTAAGCCTTGGTAGCAGTGATCCTGGTTCTAACTTGTGTTTTCAACAGGGAATTTCCTAGTTTGTACTCTAAAGATTGATGGGGTTTCTCTGTGTCTTTGTAGGGGATGGAAAACCAGAAGGCTGAAGGGCCCCATCTGTAAGGACCCGGTAAAGGGAGAGGAACGAGGGCTAAAGGGGCCCGGGCCCACATTGTTGCTGAAAACGCCCTGAGCACTTTTTTAGATGTGACAAAGCAATGAAAAGTTTTACATGCCTCTTCGGGAAAAAAACTTCTGGCGAGATGCCAATGCCACCAATTTTTTCCCTTTTTCCCTACAAATCCTTGGTTTAAAAAATGTCACTTCCTTTGCGAAAACAACTTCCTGGAGGTTTCCACAAAAATGGAGAACAAACAGACACCCATTTTTTCCCGCCAGACATCCAGTGCAGTGAAGGGCAGGTTTTGGGGGTGGGAGGGGCCAAGGGTTTTGCTGCCGACTTGGGACAAAAATTAAACAGGGCTTTTTTCTTTGAGTGGAGTCATTTTCAGATTTGGGTTTTGATGGAAAAACTCATCTGGGAAACAAGATGCCATTCCCCAAAGATGCAGTTCTCATCCTGTGTTTGGCCCGGTTTAATCATGTTTTTTCCCTCAAAAAGTACCAATTTGAGTATAAGTACAGGAATTCCTGAACAACTTCGTAACGGTGTCTAATGTGGGCTTTTTGCTTGAATTCGTCCTCATGTAATTTGTTGAGGACACATGTTTGGGTTTTTTGCCCCCTGTGCGCAATCGCATTTAAGACGGAATTTGCTCCCTTTCTTTCTTTATGGCGTTGCGGGGGGGCTCTTGACTGTTTCCCCTGATAGCAGAGGGGATTTATTTAACCTGTCCTGTCGCAGTGGGAGGAAAGTGACCCCAAAGCCATACAAGTCATCTTCCGTTCATGGGAAAAGACAGGTTTACAGGGGAATTTTTCCCGTGGGTTTTTTAACTGTGGATCTGTCTCGGGGAAGCAAATGAAATGGAGGTAGTTTGGGATGTTGGTTTGTTTTTATCCTCTTACTGATTTCTGAATCCCTTTAAATATGGCTTGTTTTCTGTTTAGATGCATCTGAGCTACTTTTCCAGATTTTAGGCTGGGTTAGAGACACTTCTCCAGAGTGATAGTTTTCCCTTATTCTAAGACACACACGTCCCTTAGGGAGGATTTAAAATTGGAATATGTCTTCTT
>NW_026993071.1:0-20581 GCF_028769735.1 Zonotrichia leucophrys gambelii
GCCGCAGACTGATGGCTCTGAGACAGAGTCATTTGGTGACAGCATGGCCTGAACTGCGCTTTGCTGCAAGCTCTGATGCCAAGCACCATCCCGGTGACAAGAGCATTGCTAGAGTGTCATCATAAGGACCATTGTGACACTGGCAGCAGCACTGTGACACAGGAGCTGCCACAGCTGCAGTTCAGGTCCGCGTCCCAGTCAGCTGCAGCCAGTCCTGCCTCGCCATGGACCTGGGAATGCGTCTGGTGCGCGCTCTGCTCCTGCTGGCCCTGCTGCTGGCAGTGGCCCCCTCGCCAGCAGTGGGCAAGGAGCTCTGTCCAGAGCCCTGCCACTGCCCAGGCCGTGGGCAGCTGAACTGCGGCCACACCGGCCTGGCGACCGTGCCCCCGGGCAGCCGCCGCCAAGCCCTGACCTTCCTGTGAGTGCCGCGGCCCCTCAGAGCCCTGCAGCTGCCCCTCCTCGGCTCCCTGGCTCTGCAAACCCCACCTGGGACACCTGGGGCACTCCCTGGCCAGAGACAGGCGGGGTTTGGGGGCCTGAGCTGAGCATGAGCCAGGTGAAGCCAGGCTGGGCACGCTGCGCCTTCTCCAGGCAAAGCCCGATTCCAGCTCAGCAGCCAAAAGGCAGGGAAATGGGCTTTCCTGAGGGGGGACCGGGTCTTTTGTTTCTTTGCAGAGATTTCACTGGCAACTCCATTGCAGATGTTGGAAAACGAACCTGGCAGGACTACCCATGGACTGAGACCTTGTAAGTGCCCTGCAGCATTTCAAATGTCAGGAGTGTGGGGAGTTTGCATCCTTTGGTCTGGGGTTGGAGCAGCAGCCCCCACACCTCCCGCTTCCATTGGAATTCCAAGCTTGGCTGCTCTGCCAGGAGGGGTGTGAATCACCAGAGCTTCCCAGCATGGCAAGAATTGCCGAGAGTCTCTTGCAGCCAGGGCACCATCCCCGTGTCTGTCTTGCCAGGGATCAAGCTGTGGTCAGCTTCAGCTGGCCAGGAGCAAGGGCCTGCTCTGGCCAGGAGTGGGGACGATCCCTGCAGCGGTGCCCCAAAGAGATGCTTCATTCAAGCTGCTGCAGGAGATTTTCCCGTGTCAATGCCATTTGCAGCTGGGCTGTGGGCACTGTCACAGTGTCCCTGTGTCCTCTTGCAGGGTGCTCAGGGACAATGAGCTGCGGGCAGTGAAGAGGCATTCCCTGGAGGGGCTGTTCCTGCTGAAGCACCTGTAAGCACCGTGCCCTGCCCACGGCGGGGGGCTCTCCTGCCTGCCCCTGCCTGGGGCCCTGCTGCTCAGCCCAGGCACGGGCACATGGCCTTTGTCCCTCCTGGGATCCAGGCTGCAGAGGCAGGTAAAAGCAACAGGGCAAATGGAAGTGACATTTGTTGTTGTACCTGGAACAGGGATTTGTCCTGCAATGAGATCCTGTCCATTGAGGAACGGGCATTTGAGCCACTGCCTTTCCTGAAGTCTCTGTGAGTGATCAAGTTTCTCTCTGGGGGTTTCAGCTCAGTCTTTGCATGGGCACTATGCCTGTGTAGGCAAATGCTGCTGCTGTTTTCCCCACAGTCCCTAAATCTGCCCTGCCCAGAGCCCAGCTGAGCTGCACAGGTCAATGCCGATGGCTGGGCGGCCACGCCAGGGGACAGAGCCCAGCGGGGTTGTCCACACACAGCCATCAGAGCAGCCAGTTCTTGCAGCCTTGGCTGCATCCTGGAACAGAAATAGAGTCAGCATGTGTGCCCTCCACTTGCCCTCCTGAGCAGGCTACAAACGCTGAGGAAGCCGCAGTTTCCTCCCTTTTCCACCATGGATTGGCACCTTTCCTGCAAAGGGCTCTGTCTGTGCACCCTCTCTCTGTATGGCAGGCCTGATTGCTTTGTGTGACCTCCTCTTTCCCCAGAAATCTCTCCTGGAATGGCCTCACACAGATCCACAGCGACACTTTCCAGGCCTGGCATGGGATGCAGTTCCTCCAGGAGCTGTAAGTGGCACCGGGGCTAAAGGCACGGCAGGGCGAGTCTCTGCAGGGTCTCTGCAGGGTCAGTGGCCAAGAGCAGATTTGCACTTGGCAAAGTCCTGATTCCAACTGTGGATGTCAGCCAGGGAGCACCAGGAGTGTGCAGCTGCAAAGGCCCTTTCCCCTGCCCTGCTCCTCTCCTGCATGGCTTCCTTGAGTGCGGCCAGGCCTTTCCCACGTGCCTGGCACAGCCAGCTCACATCCTTGCCATCAGCCCTGACAGAGCTCTGTTGTTTCTCAGGATCCTCAGCCACAACCCGCTGGCTGTCATTGATGATGCTGCCTTCTTCAAGCTGCCCTCAGTGAGCTCTCTGTAAGTATTGGCTCATTTGGAGCAGATGCACAGAGAGCTGTGCCTCTCTGGAGTGCCCTGTTCTCAGGAAAGCAGCACAAATGATGCAGGAGCAAAACTCCCTCTTGACCAGCCTGAGTCTGCTGGAGACACAACTTGCCTGGCTCCTCTTGGAGCAGGCAGAAGTGGATGCCTCTGCCAACAGCACCACCATGATCAGGGCCCTGGGCTTGCTCTGAGAGCAGAGTTGTGTCCATGTCACCAGAGAGTTTCATGAGCTCTTTCCAATGTTTGCAGAGACCCGAGTGCCACCCAAGTGAACTCGCAGACGCTGCTGCAGCTGCTGCAGACCACAGTGAGCTTGGAAACCCTGTGAGTGTGTGCGACTGGGCCCCAGCCACCCGCAGGCCCAGAGTGCTGGGACAGGAGCTCTGCTTGGGAAACAAATCCGTGTGCCACAAAACCAGAACAAGCCCTGTAAGCTCAAGAGCTGCTGTTTCCTCCTGGGCAAAGTGCCAAAGCTCACCAGCTCAGAGGCACAATCTCACCTTGGGGGTGACTTGGTGCAGGCTTCTCCAAGGGGAGAAGCATTTCTGTGTCACGTGGTGTTTTTGAAGCAGTTCTACTTTTCCAGGATAAAATCCCCTTTTTAATGTTTTGCCTTGGGAGTCAGGGCCCTTTCCCCGAGCTGTGGCACACAGTGAGGCACAAGCCCCAGGCGTGGTATGGGTGTGTTTCCTGAGTTGGGCTCTGAGCCATGCACTGGGTGGCCAGGTGTTCCTCCAAGAATCCCCTCTTGTCTGCAGCCAAGTGCCCAAGGAGGCGGCCTGCTGCCTGTGCCAGGAGCGTCCCCGGCCCGAGAGCCCCTGCAGGACCATCCAGTTCCTGTGCCAGAAGCTGTGCAGCACCAGCGCCCCGCAGTGCGGTGGGTGTCCGGAGGGGCTGGGGGAGCTCAAATCTGCCCCTTCTCCTGAGCCTGGGCAGATGCTGCAGCACTGCCCTGTGCTGGGGCGTGCTGATCTGCCCTTGCAGTACAGGCCTTGGACACAACACCTTGGGATGGAAAGTTCCTGGTGATTGTACAAATCTTGTGTGTCACATACTGTCTGGAGAAGGAACAGCTCACTGGGCCCACCAAACCTACCCATTTCCTGCCCACACCATGGCCCCAGGCAAAGAAAGCCGGAATGTCCCGTGCCCTTCCCTGGTGCTGGAAGGCAAGGTCTGCCCATATAGGCCCCAAATTGCCCTAACAGCCTGGTTTCTGTGCCACCCCAGTGCCCACTGCAGGGCAAAGGGCAGAGCCTTTGATGTGCTCTGCAGGGTGAACACCAAGCACCGTCATGCCCTGGTTGGCCTGTGCAGGGGCAGCAAAGCCCCATCCTGCTCTAGCTGGGCACAGGGCACAGCACATGCTGTGCACAGCAGGGCCAGGCTGCCCTTCTGCAAACAGAGACAGCCAGGTTTGCAAGGGCCCCAGGGAGCTCACTTCTCTCACTGCCTCAGCCCCAGGTTTCCCACAGCACAGTCCCAGAGCTCTGGAGCCCTGAAGGAAGTTTTTCGTGCTCTAACAGCTTCAGCTGCTTCTCTTGGCAATGGCCCCAGAGCAAAGGAGTCCCTGGGCATTCCTCCCCTGCCAGTGTGTTCCCCCCTTGCAGTGCTGATCTTTCCTCTGGGGTCTCTGCCTCTTCACTGGCTCCAGCAGAGCAAGCCAAGCCTGCTCATCTGGAGCTGTGGGAACCTCTCTGACAGCAATCCCAATCCCCTGGGATGTTTTCCTCCCATCCAAAGAGAGCCCCTGGAGACACCAGGAAAGAACCAGCTCTCTGCTCTGCCCCAAGGGGATAATGGCATGGACTGAAGGGCTCTTCTCTTTACCACAACACATCCTCCACTCTGTTCTTGTACTCCCTGGCCTTGAGATGAGCTGCTGCTGCTTGGGGTAACCTCTGAGCCTGTGTTTGTGCCCAGCTGCTGATCTGCTCTCTTGCTGTTCTCCAGGTCACACAAGTCTGCTACAGAGTCGGGGAGAAATAATGGACATGGAACAAGGCAGAGAGTTGAACACCATCCCAGTGCTGAGCATCGAGCCCAAGGAGCCTTCAGTGGGAGATGGTGAAAGTGTAACGCTTGTGGTTGCCCTGACCCTGAGCACTGAGGGTAATGTCAGCAGCCTGGGCAGTTCCAGAACAAACTCACATCCCCCTCAGCATTTCTTGGGGCGTGAAGGGAAAACAAGCGCTCATGACCTGTGGGCCAAGTTCAAGAAGAATCTGCACAAGGCTGAAAGCATCAAGACTGCCAAAAGCATTTTCCCACACCACCCGCAGCCTGGCAGGCTCAGGAATGTGGTGAAAAAGACACACTCAAGCTGGGGTCACAAGCAGATGGAACCTCTTTTGAATTGGCAAGCACTGAACCCCTGGGATGTAGCTGGTGGGCTGAACCCCATTCATGACAAGTTGGTTGGCAGATACCTCATAGATGACTTGGAAGATCCAGCTCCAAGGAAGAACTATGTCGATTCTGACCAACAGCCAAAGAAGGAGGACAGCCGTTACTGGGTTGGACACAATCAGCTCTTCTACCAGGGTTTGAGCCCTGTGAAAGCAGAGGGATAGCCCAGAGGCACTGTCACCAAAGATGAGCTGCATCTAAACGGGAATCTGGATTTTCTCTCTGACCCGTTGGTTCAGAGAGGCGCCGTTGGGAGCAGCAGGAGAGGAGCCACGGCTGAGGAGGAGCAATCCTCTCAAGGTGGGCACCTCCTGATCATGCCTGACACCACAGGCACACACTGGAAGCAGCAGAAAAAAGACTCCATGTTCCTCAATAAACCTTGGAGACCCCAAGGTCCAGACCTTGAGCCAGTTCCAGGAGAGCTCTTGGAATCCGTGGTTGATCGTCACCTGCGCTTGCTGGTGCCGGACAAAAGCCTGCAGATGTTCATGGCCCACGTGGAGCGAGCCCTGAGAATGGACTGCAGCCTGCCCCAGCTCAAGCTGGTGTGTTCCAAGATGGTCTCAAAGACAGGGCTGCTTCTAAAGGTGCTCAGTGAGAGGCAAGAGAACAAGGGCCCCTATGATCACATGGGCCGGTGTCCTCTGCGAGAGAACATCTCCAGGCGCACAGCTTTGGAGGAGGATCAGGAGCCCAGAGAGAAGGTAGGAGAGCTGCAGGCACTGCTGCGTGTGTCCTTCTGGCCAAGGGAGAATGGAACGAGTAATCATCTTACCCCCATGATCTTCTTTCCTATTCTCCCAGCCAAAGCCAGAGACCATGGATGACACGATCTCGTTTGTTGTATTGCTGTCTGTCATCGCAGTTGTTTTGGTGATACTGCGTGGTGTCTTCCACGTAAGCCAATTTCTTGTTTGACACAGAGCTGTCTGCCTTGTAGCTGGACTGCTCAGGTGACAAGCCCCATGTGCCACTGCAGATGGCCCTGCATGTGCTGGCTACCACAGGAGATGTTGTTCCAAGCCTGCAGCTTGTGGCAGCATCCACAGCAGCCAGCTCAGCAGGGTCCAGCCTGCCTGAGGGAAGCTTGTCCTGCCTCCTGTTCCAGCTCTCCCCAGCTTTGTTTTGCTTTCCTGCCTTCCGCCACAGAGCCATGAGATTGGGAGCTGTGGGAATTCAGAACAGCTCTTGGAGTTCCTGCAGACAGGAACAGGAAACTGGGAAGGAAGGATAGGTTCTTTTTATAGTTGTTGTTGCTGGCATAGACTGGCACGTGTGTAGAACGGGCTGGGTTGGATAAAGGATCTTTGGTTTCCCATGTTCTGTAGAGCATGACAAGAAAACTTTGGTATTAAACATCTGCCTCCTTTCCCAGGTGTGTTCCCAATGTTCTGCAGCTGTTTCCCAGCTACTCAGAAGGAATGTGTGGCTGAGAAGGTAACTGCTCCCTGCCCATGCCACTGCTGTGCCACCAAGAGTCTTTCCCATGCACAGCAGCTCCTCGTGGAGCCCCGCAGCCGCGCAGGGGCCGCTGCCCAGGACTCTCCCGGCTGTGTTTCCAACACGTCGCGTTTGGGGCAGCCCTGAGCGAGCGGCTCCTGAGCGGCAGCGCTGGGCACGGCCGGGGGCTCCCAGCCCAACCAGCCCTTCATGCACCAGTGATGCTCCCCTGGATGTGGTGCATGTGCTGGGCCAGCCAGGGATGTCCTTTCTGGAGCCCCCATCTTCCCTGGGCTCAGCTGAAATGCCCCCAAGCAGGGACAGGTAGCTGCACCTCCTGCAGCCCTCCCTGCCCAAACCTCCCTGCTCATTTACTTTGGTTTTCAGGTGGTTTGTGAAACTGCAACAGACATGGAGGAAGAACAAGTACAGGGAGGCAGAGGATGCAGAGCAGGTAAGGGCAGGGAGCAGATGCCACTTTGCTCCTCTGCCTGCACCTCCTGCTCTTCCTCACCTCTCCAAATCCTTCTGCTCTATGGCAATTTCCAGGGTTTGCCTGAGCTCAGTGAGGCTGATTTGCTCTTGGTTAAGTACATCATGGATGTTCTTGACAAGGAAGAAGAAGAATTGCAGAAACAGGAAGAAGAACTCCAGAAACAAATGGAGAAAGAGAACACAGATGTCTCCCAGGTTGAGATACAATGTGAAGAACTCAAAGGAGGGAAACAAGATTTTCAAGATGTCAAGAACAAGCAAGTAAGTTGCCAGCACTTCTTCTCAGACTCCTATTCTGATACAAGAACTGCTAGAACTTTCCTTGGATGCTATTTTCTTCTCTATTTCCCTGGATCCTTGTTGTTGACTTGGTGGCTATTTCCTTGGCCATTTTCTTAGTGCTATTTCCTTGAGTTTTTGCTTGCCTTTTTCTTCAGATGTTGTTTCCTTGTTTTCTTCCAGATGGAAGAAGCCTAAGAAAACAGTGTTACCCAGAGACAAGATGCTTCTGCCTGGGCCCTGCTCTGCATCCAGCCCACCACGATCTCAGCTGCTGACTCCATCACCACTCTCTGCAGAGTAGGATGCTGCTGGTGGCTGCCATGCTTAGGACACCCCAAAGTCCCCTGGGAATGGGACAGGAGGGATCCAGGAAGCCCCAGGTGTCCCAGGGAGTCACCAAAGCTCAGCCTCTGGAGCCACAGCCTTCCCAGGGCCATGACATCCTGGGGACACCCTGCACATGTGACAGGGTCCCCTTGCACAGCCCCCTGTGTGCAGCTGCTGTGTCTGTTCCCGGATGGGAATGCTTTCCCAATAAATTCTGATTTTGTACATTTAGAGACTCCTGGAAATGTGTACGTTTGTTGGGTTGTGCCCATTTCTGTGGGGCTGCACACATGTGTGCAGGGTTGTGCTTGCGTACATGGTGCCAGAAGCAGGAGTGAAGTGACATTTGAAGTGACAATAATTGAACCCCTGGGATGTAGATTGTGGATTAAACTCCGCTCATGACAAGTCTGTTCACAGACAACACATACATAATGAGAAAATTCAAGGCAGAACTATGTCAATTCTGACAAACAGCCAAAGAAGGAGGACAGCCAATACTGGGTTGGACATAATCAGCTTTTTACCAGGTGTTCAGCCCTGTGAAAGCAGAGGGAGAGCCACAGTTGAGGAGGAGCAATCCTCTCTAGGTGGGCACCTCCTGATCATGCCTGACCACAGGCACACACTGGAAGCAGCAGGAAGAATACTCCACGTTCCTCAATAAACTTTGGAGCCCCGAAGGTCCAAACCTTGAGCCAGTTCCAGGAGAGCTCTTGGAATCCGTGGTTGATCGTCAGCTGCGCTTGCTGGTGCCGGACAAAAGCCTGCAGATGTTCATGGCCCACGTGGAGCGAGCCCTGAGGATGGACTGCAGCCTGCCCCAGCTCAAGCTGGTGTGTTCCAAGATGGTCTCAAAGACAGGGCTGCTTCTAAAGGTGCTCAGTGAGAGGCAAGAGAACAAGGGCCCCTATATCGCATGGGCCGGTGTCCTCTGCAAGAGAACATCTGTCGCAGACATGTTTTCATTGAAAATCTTTCCTTAAGATTTTTTCCTTCTGAGAAGCTGAGAGACTTCAGGAACAAACTGTAAACAATGGCTATCTGCTGCTGAGGAATGCAACAGGTGCAACTATGATTGGTCTCATCTGCTTGCTTGTAATTAATGACCAATCACAGCAGAGCTGCCTCCCATGGAGAGTCTGAGGCAGCTACCTTTGTTATCATTCTTTTCTTTTCTATTCTTAGCTTAGCTACCCTTCTGAGATGAAACCTTTTCTTCTGTTCTTTTTAGTACAGTTTTAATGTAATGTATATCATAAAATAATGAATCAAGCCTTCTGAACATGGAGTCAACATTCTCGTCTCTTCCCTCACCTGAAAACCCCTGTGAACACCGTCACAAACATGTCCAGACACATGGCCTTGAGGGAGGGCAAGGAACTCACAGAGAAAGTAGGAGAGCTGCTGAGCACAGCTGCACGTCGTGTCCTTCTCAGGATGAGTCCTCCTGCCCCTCAATACATGAGGGACGCCCCTAATAAAGAAGAAGAATTCCAGGATGTGACGCAATGGAAAGAATTCAGGAGATGGGGAAAAGTATTTAAGAAGGTGACACAGTGATTGGGACACCAACCATTGTCCTCCACCTCCTGTGTGAACAAAGAAACTGCTGAGGCTTGCCCTGGGTGCTTTTTTCCTGTTATTTCCTTGCTGTTGCTTGAGAGGGAAGTGCCTCAGAGAAGCAGCAACTGTGAGGGAATGCTGTCACCCCAGGACGAGGTGCCTGTGCCCAGTGACTGCAGAGCACCCCATGAGCCAGCACATTTATCCCTCTCTTCAGAGGAGAGAGCCGTGGGTGGCCACGAGCTCGCCCCACCCAGAGGAGCCATCAGTACTGCAGGATCGTCCTCATGCCTTGTGGCAATGTTTTCCCCTGCATTCAGTATAAAGAAAGTTTGTCCTTGTTCCTCCTGGTGTTGCTGATGTCTTTGTAAAAGCAGTTTCTATTCTCCCTTATGAAATTGGCCAAATTCAGTTCCAGCTGGGCCTTTGCTTTTCTGCCTTTCTCCCGGCATGCACCAATGACATCCTCGCCATCCTCCTGTGTGCTGCCCTTATTCCAAAGCTGTAAATTCTGTGTTTTCCTGCAGTCCCAGGCAGAGCTTCCTGCTCTGCCGCTCTGCTTCCCCACCAGCTCATCTTTGGGCACACGGGCACGGGCTGTTCCTGCCTGTGCCTTCAAGGATTTCTCCCTGCACAATGTGCAGCCTCCCTGGACTCCTCTGCCCCTCAGCACAGCGTCCCCAGGGAGCCTCTCAAACAGGGTGGCTGGACTGACTCCCCTGGGCAGCCCCTCCAGCCTGGATGGAGCTTGTCCACACCGTGATTGTCCCAGCCCCAGAGGCCCAGAGCCTCCACCTGTTGTGTAGAGGGAGCTGGGAAGGTGAGATGGGCCAGGAGGTGATTCCCCTGCTGCCCCCAGCAGGGACCTGTTTCCATTCGCCCTGCTTTTTGGGTCCCCTCCTTCTGCCTGCTGGTCACACCCTTGGTGATCCTCGGCTTCTTGGCAGGTGTCTGTCTGGGACATTTGTCCAATGGGTGCTTCAGAGTGGCTCCAGCAGTCCCTCTTCCTTTCCTAAACCCTGACACTCCTTATCTTTCCACTTCCCCCTTCAGCTCTGCCACTGGGCTGAGCAGAGCATGCACCTGGTCCTACCTCACCCAGGTGTAATTTCTGCCAGCCCCAGTGGCAGTGCCTGGCTCCAGCACTCCCTGTAGAGTTTTCCCATTCCAACGAGGCCTTCCGGGATAGCTCACTGGATATCAAAGTAAGAGGCTTTGCAGTGGTGCTTCAGGGAGGTGGGTGGGAAGGGGAATGGCCGTGTCCTCCTGCAGAGGCCATGGCACTGGCGTCCCCATGGTGCTGGCTTGGAGCTGCACAAGAAGCATTGTCCCCTCTGCACCCCTGAGGTTTTTGCCTTGTTCTGCTTCCATTTGCCCTCCCTCACACTCTCCTGGCTCCCAGGCTCATGGTTGCATTGTTGCACCTCCTGCTGAAGAGCTTCTGTCAGTGAGCAGAATTATCTTCTCCAGGAGGTTTAATGCGTGAAAGGCACCTTTGTCTAATATGGCTCAGAATAGGGTTAAAAAAGAGTCAGGGTGTATAAGACAGGGAACACAGAGATCAGGGAGGCATTTTTTCATGGAAAGGGTGCTCAGGCCTTGGGAGGGGCTGCCCAAGGAGGTGGTCGACTCCCCATGCCTGGAGGTGTCCAAGGAAGGGCTGTAGGCCGCACTGAGTGCTGTGGCCTGGGTTCCAAGGTGGGGATGGAGCCCAGGATGGACTGGCTGAAGCCGGAGGTGTTTTTCATCGTCAGTGACTCTGAGGCTTCGTGGCTCCGTGCCCAGGACTGGAGGCCGCCCTGGCCCAAGCGCTGCCGCAGCCGCCCCGGCCCGAGCTGCTGTCCCGCGCGTTTCCCCTCAGGCCGGGACGGCCGCTGCCGGAACCGGAGCTGCCCGTGCGGCGGAGAGCGGCCGCGCTTGCCGGCCGGGCCGGGCCGCCTCTCTGGCCGCTGCTTGCGGGGCCGTGCCGGCCTTGCCCGAGCTGCCCGCGGCTCCCTTTGCACGGCGCTCGCTGCCGGGGCCGGCGCGCTCGGGCGGAGCTGCCGCCCCTCAGGCTCCCGGCGCTTCCCGCCATTGCCGCTGCGGCTCCCTCAGCCTCTGCCGGCCGCCATGCCGACACTGCCCGCCTTTCGGCAAGCTCCCCGCGCCCTCCCAGCGCCAGGCGGCCTTTGGCCCCGCCTGCCTGCCGCCTGCCCACCAAAGGCGCTCTCACCGCTCCGCACAAGTGGAGAGGAGAAAAAGGACAGCCAAAGGCTCATGAGTTTACAGAAAGGGAGGGAGAGATCCCTCCCCGGTCATGGTCACGGACACAACAGAGGGAACTTGGGGATATTCATTACATTTATTACCCATAAAATCAGAGCAGGATAATGAGAAGCAAAAGAAATTTACACAGCACCTGTGGCCCCAAAGCCATGCCAAAACCTGGCCACATCAACTCAATATAAATAGGAATGGCTTCACAGCGACGCAGAGCGGATCCCGTGTTCAGGAGAAACCCTTCTCTGGGAGGGTTGGCAAGCCCTGGCACAGGGTGCCCAGAGCAGCTGTGGCGGCCCCTGGATCCCTGGCAGTGTCCAAGGCCAGGTTGGACGGGGCTTGGAGCAGCCTGGGATAGTGGAAGGTGTCCCTGCCATGGCAGGGGTGAAACTGGATGAGCTTTAAGACCCCCTCCAAGCCAATCCATTCCATGATTCTGCAGATTGATGGCTCTGAGACAGAGTCATTTGGTGACAGCATGGCCTGAACTGCGCTTTGCTGCGAGCTCTGATGCCAAGCACCATCCCGGTGACCAGACCATTGCTAGAGTGTCATCAGAAGGACTACTGTGACACTGGCAGCAGCACTGTGACACAGGAGCTGCCACAGCTGCAGCTCAGGTCCGCGACCCAGTCCACTGCAGCCAGTCCTGCCTCGTCATGGACCTGTTGATGCATCTGGTGCGCGCTCTGCTCCTGCTGGCCCTGCTGCTGGCAGTGGCCCCCTCGCCAGCAGTGGGCAAGGAGCTCTGTCCAGAGCCCTGCCACTGCCCAGGCCGTGGGCGGCTGAACTGCGGCCACGCCGGCCTGGCCACCGTGCCCCCGGGCAGCCGCCGCCGAGCCCTGACCTTCCTGTGAGTGCCGCGGCCCCTCAGAGCCCTGCAGCTGCCCCTCCTCGGCTCCCTGGCTCTGCAAACCCCACCTGGGACACCTGGGGCACTCCCTGGCTGGAGACAGGGGGGGTTTGGGGGCCTGAGCTCAGCATGAGCCAGGTGAAGCCAGGCTGGGCACGCTGTGCCTTCTCCAGGCAAAGCCCAATTCCAGCTCAGCAGCCAAAAGGCAGTGAAATGGGCTTGCCTGAGGGGGGACCGGGTCTTTTGTTTCTTTGCAGAGATTTCACTGGCAACTCCATTGCTGATGTTGCAAAAGAAAGGTGGCAGGACTACCCATGGACTGAGACCTTGTAAGTGCCCTGCAGCATTTCAAATGTCAGGAGTGTGGGGAGTTTGCATGCTTTGGTTTGGGGTTGGAGCAGCAGCCCCCACACCACCCGCTTCCATTGGAATTCCAAGCTTGGCTGCTCTGCCAGGAGGGGTGTGAATCACCAGAGCTTCCCAGCATGGCAAGAATTGCCTTGAGTCTCTTGCAGCCAGGGCACCATCCCCGTGTCTGTCTTGCCAGGGATCAAGCTGTGGTCAGCTTCAGCCGGCCAGGAGCAAGGGCCTGCTCTGGCCAGGAGTGGGGACGATCCCTGCAGTGCCCCAAAGAGATGCTTCAGTCAAGCTGCTGCAGGAGATTTTCCCTTGAGAATGCCATTTGCAGCTGGGCTGTGGGCACTGTCACAGTGTCCCTCTGTCCCCTTGCAGGATGCTCAGGGACAATGAGCTGCGGGCTGTGAAGAGGCATTCCCTGGAGGGGCTGTTCCTGCTGAAGCACCTGTAAGCACCGTGCCCTGCCCACGGCGAGGGGCTCCTGCCTGCCCCTGCCTGGGGCCCTGCTGCTCAGCCCAGGCACGGGGACATGGCCTTTGTCCCTCCTGGGATCCAGGCTGCAGAGGCAGGTAAAAGCAACAGGGCAAATGGAAGTGACATTTGTTGTTGTACCTGGAACAGGGATTTGTCCTGCAATGAGATCCTGTCCATTGAGGAACGGGCATTTGAGCCACTGCCTTTCCTGAAGTCTCTGTGAGTGATCAAGTTTCTCTCTGGGGGTTTCAGCTCAGTCTTTGCATGGGCACCGTACCTGTGTAGGCAAATGCTGCTGCTGTTTTCCCCACAGTCCCTAAATCTGCCCTGCCCAGAGCCCAGCTGAGCTGCACAGGTCAATGCCGATGGCTGGGCGGCCACGCCAGGGGACAGAGCCCAGCAGGGTTGTCCACACACAGCCATCAGAGCAGCCAGTTCTTGCAGCCTTGGCTGCATCCTGGAACAGAAATAGAGTCAGCACGTGTGCCCTTCACTTGCCCTCCTGGGCAGGCTACAAACGCTGAGAAAGCCGCAGTTTCCTCCTTCTTCCACCTTGGATTGGCACCTTTCCTGCAAAGGGCTCTGTCTGTGCACCCTCTCTCTGTATGGCAGGCCTGATTGCTTTGTGTGACCTCCTCTTTCCCCAGAAATCTCTCCTGGAATGGCCTCACACAGATCCACAGTGACACTTTCCAGGCCTGGCATGGGATGCAGTTCCTCCAGGAGCTGTAAGTGGCACCGGGGCTAAAGGCACGGCAGGGCGAGTCTCTGCAGGGTCTCTGCAGGGTCAGTGGGCAAGAGCAGATTTGCCCTTGGCAAAGTCCTGATTCCAACTGTGGATGTCAGCCAGGGAGCACCAGGAGTGTGCAGCTGCAAAGGCCCTTTCCCCTGCCCTGCTCCTCTCCTGCATGGCTTCCTTGAGTGCGGCCAGGCCTTGCCCACGTGCCTGACACAGCCAGCTCACATCCTTGCCATCAGCCCTGACAGAGCTCTGTTGTTTCTCAGGATCCTCAGCCACAACCCGCTGGCTGTCATTGATGATGCTGCCTTCTTCAAGCTGCCCTCAGTGAGCTCTCTGTAAGTATTGGCTCATTTGGAGCAGATGCACAGAGAGCTGTGCCTCTCTGGAGTGCCCCGTTCTGAGGAAAGCAGCACAAATGGTGCAGGAGCAAATCTCCCTCTTGGCCAGCCTGAGTCTGCTGGAGACACAACTTGCCTGGCTTCTCTTGGAGCAGGCAGAAGTGGATGCCTCTGCCAACAGCACCACCATCATCAGGGCCCTGGGCTTGCTCTGAGAGCAGAGTTGTGTCCATGTCACCAGAGAGTTTCATGAGCTCTTTCCAATGTTTGCAGAGACCTGAGTGCCACCCAAGTGAACTCACAGACGCTGCTGCAGCTGCTGCAGACCACAGTGAGCTTGGAAACCCTGTGAGTGTGTGCGACTGGGCCCCAGCCACCCGCAGGCCCAGAGTGCTGGGACAGGAGCTCTGCTTGGGAAACAAATCCGTGTGCCACAAAACCAGAACAAGCCCAATAAGCTCAAGAGCTGCTGTTTCCTCCTGGGCAAGTGCCAAAGCTCACCAGCTCAGAGGCAGAATCTCACCTTGGGGGTGACTTGGTGCAGGCTTCTCCAAGGGGAGAAGCATTTCTGTGTCACGTGGTGTTTTTTTAGCTGTTCTAATTTCCAGGATAAAATCCCCTTTTTAATGTTTTGCCTTGGGAGTCAGGGCCCTATCCCAGAGCTGTGGCACACAGTGAGGCACAAGCCCCAGGCGTGGTATGGGTGTGTTTCCTGAGTTGGGCTCTGAGCCATGCACTGGGTGGCCAGGTGTTCCTCCAAGAATCCCCTCTTGTCTGCAGCCAAGTGCCCAAGGAGGCGGCCTGCTGCCTGTGCCAGGAGCGTCCCCGGCCCGAGAGCCCCTGCAGGACCATCCAGTTCCTGTGCCAGAAGCTGTGCAGCACCAGCGCCCCGCAGTGCGGTGGGTGTCCGGAGGGGCTGGGGGAGCTCAAATCTGCCCCTTCTCCTGAGCCTGGGCAGATGCTGCAGCACTGCCCTGTGCTGGGGCGTGCTGATCTGCCCTTGCAGTACAGGCCTTGGGCACAACACCTTGGGATGGAAAGTTCCTGGTGATTGCACATATCTTGTGTGTCACATACTGTCTGGAGAAGGAACAGCTCACTGGGCCCACCAAACCTACCCATTTCCTGCCCAAACCATGGCCCTAGGCAAGGAAAGCAAGAATGCCCCGTGCCCTTCCCTGGTGCTGGAAGGCAAGGTCTGCCCATAAAGGCCCCAAATTGCCCTAACAGCCTGGTTTCTGTGCCACCACAGTGCCCACTGCAGGGCAAAGGGCAGAGCCCCTGATGTGCTCTGCGGGGTGAACACCAAGCACCGTCATGCCCTGGTTGGCCTGTGCAGGGGCAGCAAAGCCCCGTCCTGCGCTAGCTGGGCACAGGGCACAGCACATGCTGTGCACAGCAGGGCCAGGCTGCCCTTCTGCAAACAGGTTTGCAAGGGCCCCTGGGAGCTCGCTTCTCTCACTGCCTCAGCCCCAGGTTTCCCACAGCACAGTCCCAGAGCTCTGGAGCCCTTAAGGAAGTTTTCGTGCTCTAACAGCTTCAGCTGCTGCTCTTGGCAATGGCCCCGGAGCAAAGGAGTCCCTGGGCATTCCTCCCCTGCCAGTGTGTGCCCCCCTTGCAGTGCTGATTCTTCCTCTGGGGTCTCTGCCTCTTCACTGGCTCCAGCAGAGCAAGCCAAGCCTGCTCATCTGGAGCTGTGGGAACCTCTCTGACAGCAATCCCATTCCCCTGGGATGTTTTCCTCCCATCCAAAGAGAGCCCCAGGAGACGCCAGGAAAGAACCAGCTCTCTGCTCTGCCCCAGGGGGATAATGGCATGGATTGAAGGGCTCTCCTCACCACAACACATTCTCCACTCTGTTCTTGTGCTCCCAGGCCTTGAGATGAGCTGCTGCTGCTTGGGGTAACCTCTGAGCCTGCGTTTGTGCCCAGCTGTTGATCTGTGTTCTTGCTGTTCTCCAGCTCACACAATTCTGCTACAGACTCGAGGAGCAATAATGGACTTGGATCAAGGCAGAGAGCTGAACACCATTCCAGTGCTGAGCATTGAGCCCAAGGAGCCTTCAGTGGGAGATGGTGAAAGTGTAACGCTTGTTGTTGGCCTGACCCTGAGCACTGAGGGTGATGTCAGCAGCCCGGACAGGTCCAGAACAAACTCACATCCCCCTCAGCATCTCTTGGGGCGTGAAGGCAAAACAAGCGCTCATGACCTGAGGGCCAAGTTCAAAAAGAATCTGCACAAGGCTGGAAGTATCAAGACTGCCAAAAGCATTTTCCCACACCAGCCACAGCCTGTCAGGCTCAGGGATGTGGTGAAAAAGACACGCTCAAGCTGGGATCACAAGCAGATGGAACCACTTTTGAATGGGCAAGCACTGAACCCCTGGGATGTAGCTGGTGGGCTGAACCCCATTCATGACAAGTTGGTTGGCAGATACCTCATAGATGACTTGGAAGATCCAGCTGAAAAGCAGAACTATGTTGATTCTGACCAAGAGCCAAAGAAGGAGGACAGCCGTTACTGGGTTGGACACAATCAGCTCTTCTACCAGGGTTTGAGCCCTGTGAAAGCAGAGGGAGAGCCCAGAGGCACTGTCACCAAAGATGAGCTGTGTCTAAACGGGAATCTGGATTTTCTCTCTGACCCGTTGGTTCAGAGAGGCCCCATTGGGAGCAGCAGGAGAGGAGCCACGGCTGAGGAGGAGCAATCCTCTCAAGGTGGGCACCTCCTGATCATGCCTGACACCACAGGCACATACTGGAAGCAGCAGGAAGAAGACTCCATGTTCCTCAATAAACCTTGGAGACCCCAAGGTCCAGACCTTGAGCCAGTTCCAGGAGAGCTCTTGGAATCCGTGGTTGATCGTCACCTGTGCTTGCTGGTGCCGGACAAAAGCCTGCAGATGTTCATGGCCCACGTGGAGCGAGCCCTGAGGATGGACTGCAGCCTGCCTCAGCTCAAGCTGGTGTGTTCCAAGATGGTCTCAAAGACAGGGCTGCTTCTAAAGGTGCTCAGTGAGAGGCAAGAGAACAAGGGCGCCTATGATCGCATGGGCCGGTGTCCTCTGCAAGAGAACATCTCCAGGCGCACAGCTTTGGAGGAGGATCAGGAGCCCACAGAGAAGGTAGGAGAGCTGCAGGCACTGCTGTGTGTGTCCTTCTGGCCAAGGGAGAATGGAACGAGTAATCATCTTACCCCCATGATCTTCTTTCCTATTCTCCCAGCCAAAGCCAGAGACCATGGATGACACGATCTCGTTTGTTGTATTGCTGTCTGTCATCGCAGTTGTTTTGGTGATACTGCGTGGTGTCTTCCACGTAAGCCAATTTCTTGTTTGACACAGAGCTGTCTGCCTTGTAGCTGGACTGCTCAGGTGACAAGCCCCATGTGCCACTGCAGATGGCCCTGCATGTGCTGGCTACCTCACGAGATGTTGTTCCAAGCCTGCAGCTTGTGGCAGCATCCACAGCAGCCAGCTCAGCAGGGTCCAGCCTGCCTGAGGGAAGCTTGTCCTGCCTCCTGTTCCAGCTCTCCCCAGCTTTGTTTTGCTTTCCTGCCTTCAGCCACAGAGCCATGAGATTGGGAGCTGTGGGAATTCAGAACAGCTCTTGCAGCTCCTGCAGACAGGAACAGGAAACTGGGAAGGGAGGATAGGTTCTTTTTATAGTTGTTGTTGCTGGCACAGACTGGCACGTGTGTAGAACGGGCTGGGTTGGATAAAGGATCTTTGGTTTCCCATGTTCTGTAGAGCATGACAAGAAAACTTTGGTATTAAACATCTGCCTCCTTTCCCAGGTGTGTTCCCAATGTTCTGCAGCTGTTTCCCAGCTACTCAGAAGGAATGTGTGGCTGAGAAGGTACCTACTCCCTGCCCATGCCACTGCTGTGCCACCAAGAGTCTTTCCCATGCACAGCAGCTCCTCGTGGAGCCCCGCAGCCGCGCAGGGGCCGCTGCCCAGGACTCTCCCGGCTGTGTTTCCAACACGTCGCGTTTGGGGCAGCCCTGAGCGAGCGGCTCCTGAGCGGCAGCGCTGGGCACGGCCGGGGTCTCCCAGCCCAACCAGCCCTTCATGCACCAGTGATGCTCCCCTGGATGGGCTGCATGTGCTGGGCCAGCCAGGGATGTCCTTTCTGGAGCCCCCATCTTCCCTGGGCTCAGCTGAAATGCCCCCAAGCAGGGACAGGTAGCTGCACCTCCTGCAGCCCTCCCTGCCCAAACCTCCCTGCTCATTTTCTTTGGTTTTCAGGTGGTTTGTAAAACTGCAACAGACATGGAGGAAGAACAAGTACAGGGAGGCAGAGGATGCAGAGCAGGTAAGGGCAGGGAGCAGATGCCACTTTGCTCCTCTGCCTGCACCTCCTGCTCTTCCTCACCTCTCCAAATCCTTCTGCTCTATGGCAATTTCCAGGGTTTGCCTGAGCTCAGTGAGACTGATGTGCTCTTGGTTAAGTACATCATGGATGTTCTTGACAAGGAAGAAGAAGAATTGCAGAAACAGGAAGAAGAACTGCAGAAACAAATGGAGAAAGAGAACACAGATGTCTCCCAGGTTGAGATACAATGTGAAGAACTCAAAGGAGGGAGACAAGATTTTCAAGATGTCAAGAACAAGCAAGTAAGTTGTCAGCACTTCTTCTCAGGCTCCTATTCTGATACAAGAACTGCTAGAACACTCCTTGGATGCTATTTTCTTCTCTGTTTCCCTGGATCCTTGTTGTTGACTTGGTGGCTATTTCCTTGGCCATTTTCTTAGTGCTGTTTCCTTGAGTTTTTGCTTGCCTTTATTTCTTCAGATGTTGTTTCCTTGTTGTCATTCCAGATGGAAGAAGCCTAAGAAAACAGTGTTACCCAGAGACAAGATGCTTCTGCCTGGGCCCTGCTCTGCATCCAGCCCCCCAAGATCTGAGCTGCTGACTCCATCACCACGCTCTGCAGAGTAGGATGCTGCTGGTGGCTGCCATGCTTAGGACACCCCAAAGTCCCCTGGAGACTGGGACAGGAGGGATCCAGGAAGCCCCAGGTGTCCCAGGGAGTCACCGCAGCCCAGCCTCTGGAGCCACAGCCTTCCCAGGGCCATGACGTCCTGGGGACACCCTGCACATGTGACAGGGTCCCCTTGCACAGCCCCCTGTGTGCAGCTGCTGTGTCTGTTCCCGGCTGGGAATGCTTTCCCAATAAATTCTGATTTTGTACATTTAGAGACTCCTCGAAGTGTCTACATTTGTTGAGTTGTGCCCATTTCTGTGGGGCTGCACACGTGTGCAGGGTTGTGCTTGCGTACATGCTGCCAGAAGCAGGAGTGAAGTGACAATAATTGAACCCCTGGGATGTAGATTGTGGATTAAACTCCGCTCATGACAAGTCTGTTCACAGACAACACATACATAATGAGAAAGTTAAGCTCCAAGGCAGTACTATGTCAATTCTGACAAACAGCCAAAGAAGGAGGACAGCCAGTATTGGGTTGGACATAATCAGCTTTTTACCAGGTGTTCAGCCCTGTGAAAGCAGAGGGAGAGCCAGAGTTGAGGAGGAGCAATCCTCTCTAGGTGGGCACCTCCTGATCATGCCTGACACCACAGGCACACACTGGAAGCAGCAGGAAGAATACTCCACGTTCCTCAATAAACTTTGGAGCCCCGAAGGTCCAGACCTTGAGCCAGTTCCAGGAGAGCTCTTGGAATCCGTGGTTGATCGTCAGCTGCGCTTGCTGGTGCCGGACAAAAGCCTGCAGATGTTCATGGCCCACGTGGAGCGAGCCCTGAGGATGGACTGCAGCCTGCCCCAGCTCAAGCTGGTGTGTTCCAAGATGGTCTCAAAGACAGGGCTGCTTCTAAAGGTGCTCAGTGAGAGGCAAGAGAACAAGGGCCCCTATATCGCATGGGCCGGTGTCCTCTGCAAGAGAACATCTGTCGCAGACATGTTTTCATTGAAAATCTTTCCTTAAGATTTTTTCCTTCTGAGAAGCTGAGAGACTTCAGGAACAAACTGTAAACAATGGCTATCTGCTGCTGAGGAATGCAACAGGTGCAACTATGATTGGTCTCATCGCTTTCTTTAATTAATGACCAATCACAGCAAGCTGCCTTTCCCCTTTGGGGAGTCCCGAGGGAGCTCCTTTTTAAACATTCTTTTCTTTTTTATTTTTGCTTTGCTACCCTTTTGAGATGAAACCTTTTTTCTGTTCTTTTTTGAAAAGGTTTAATGTAATGTATTCAAAAAAAATAATTTTTTCAAGCCTTCTGAACATGGATTTAACATTCTCGTCTCTTTTCCCCCACCTGAAAACCCCTTTAAAACCGACCCCAAACAGTCCAAACCCCCATGGGCCCTTTAGGGGGGGCAAGGAACTCACAGAGAAAGTAGGAGAGCTGCTAGCACAACGCACGTCTTCCTTTTTCAGGATGAGTCCCCTGCCCCTCAATACATTAGGGACCCCCCCTAATAAAGAAGAAGAAAATTTCCCGGATGTTAGCAATGGAAAAATTTTAAAGGGGAAGGGGAAAAGTATTTAAGAAAAGGGGAAAACAGTGTTGGGACACCAACCATTGTCCTCCAAACCCCCTGTGTAACAAAGAAAATGCTGAGGGTTGCACTGGGTGCTTTTTTTTTTTTTTAATTTTCCCTTTCTGTTTTCTTTAAGGGAAGTGCCTCAAGAAGGGAGCAACGGAGGGAAA
>NW_026993072.1:0-20579 GCF_028769735.1 Zonotrichia leucophrys gambelii
GGTCCTGAGGGGATTTGGGGTGCAGGGTTTGGGGTTTGGGGTTTGGGGTGAACATCAGCGAGCTGCCCGACGAGATCGACATCTCCTCCTACAGTGAGAGCGAAAATTTGGGAATTTTGGGGGTTTTTGGGGATTTTTGGGGGGTCCTGAGAGGGATTTTGGGGGTTTTTGGGGGGTCCTGAGGGGATTTGGGGAGGTTTTGGGGGGTCCTGGGGGGAGTTTGGGGTGCAGGGTTTGGGGTTTGGGGTGAACATCAGCGAGCTGCCCGACGAGATCGACATCTCCTCCTACAGTGAGAATGAAATTTGGGAATTTTGGGGATTTTTGGGGATTTTTGGGGATTTTTGGGGGGTCCTGAGAGGGATTTTGGGGTGTCCTGAGGGGAGTTTGGGGTGCAGGGTTTGGGGTTTGGGGTGAACATCAGCGAGCTGCCCGACGAGATCGACATCTCCTCCTACAGTGAGAACGAAAATTTGGGAATTTGGGGGTTTTGGGGATTTTTGGGGATTTTTTGGGGATTTTTTGGGGGTTTTTGGGGTGTCCTGAGGGGGATTTTGGGGTGCAGGGTTTGGGGTTTGGGGTGAACATCAGCGAGCTGCCCGACGAGATCGACATCTCCTCCTACAGTGAGAGCGAATTTGGGAATTTGGGGATTTTTGGGTGGATTTTGGGGGTTTTGCGTGGATTTTAGGGGCATTTTGGGTGGTTTTGAGGGGGTTTTATGGAGGATTTTGGGTGAATTTTGGGGTGGTTTTGAGTGGATTTTAGGGGTGATTTTGAGTGGATTTTGGGTGGTTTTGAGGGGGTTTTATGGAGGATTTTGGGTGAATTTTGGGGAGATTTTGGGGTGGTTTTGGATGGATTTTTGGGGTGGTTTTGTGGGTTCTCCTCCCCTGTGTGTATTTTTGGGGTTGTTCTGAGTGGATTTTGGGGGTTTCTGGGGTGATTTTGAGTGGATTTTAGGGGTGATTTTGAGTGGATTTTGGGTTGTTTTGAGGGGGTTTTATGGAGCATTTGAGTGGATTTTGGGGTTTTTTTGGCGAGGTTTTGGGGTGGTTTTGGGTGAATTTTAGGGGCATTTTGGGTGGTTTTGAGGGGGTTTTATGGAGGATTTTGGGTGAATTTTGGGGGGTTTTGGGGTGGTTTTGGGTGGATTTTTGGGGTTGTTCTGAGTGGATTTTGGGTGGTTTTTGAGGGGGTTTTATGGAGGATTTTGGGTGAATTTTGGGGAGATTTTGGGGTGGTTTTGGGTGGATTTCGGGCGGTTTTGGGGTGGTTTTGTGGGTTCTCCTCCCCTGTGTGTATTTTTGGGGTGGTTTTTGGGCAGATTTCGGGTGGTTTTGTGGGTTCTCCTCCCCTGTGTGTATTTTTGGGGTTGTTCTGAGTGGATTTTGGGGGTTTCTGGGGTGGTTTTGAGTGGATTTTAGGGGTGATTTTAAGTGGATTTTGGGTTGTTTTGAGGGGGTTTTATGGAGCATTTGAGTGGATTTTGGGGTTTTTTTTGGCGAGGTTTTGGGGTGGTTTTGGGTGGATTTTAGGGGCATTTTGGGTGGTTTTGAGGGGGTTTTATGGAGGATTTTGGGTGAATTTTGGGGTGGTTTTGAGTGGATTTTAGGGGTGATTTTGAGTGGATTTTGGGTGGTTTTGAGGGGGTTTTATGGAGGATTTTGGGTGAATTTTGGGGAGATTTTGGGGTGGTTTTGGATGGATTTTGGGGTTTTTTGGGGTGGATTTTTGGGGTGGTTTTGAGTGGATTTTGGGTTGTTTTGAGGGGGTTTTATGGAGGATTTTGAGTGAATTTTGGGGAGATTTTGGGGTGGTTTTGGATGGATTTTTGGGGTTTTTGGGGTGGTTTTGTGGGTTCTCCTACCCTGTGTGTATTTTCGGGGTGTCCTGACCCCCTCCCCTATTTCTCTCTCTCTCCCCCCACAGTCGAGCAGACCCGATAAGGACCCCCCAGACCCCGCCGCCGCCGGGACCCCCCCCGGGACCACCGACCCCCAAAAGTTCCCCCCAAACCCGGCCCGGCCGCGGGGGGTTGGGCCGCCCCCCCCTCCCCCGGGGTTTTGTAGAAAAATGGCCTGAAAAGACAAAAAAAAAAAGGAAAAAAAAGGAAAAAAAAAAAAGCGAAGTTTCCCCCTGTGTAGCAGCCGGGGGGAGGGGCTTGGGGACCCCCCCGACCCCCCGGGACCCCCCCCGACCCCCCCCCGGCTGTAAAATTTCTGGTTTTTTTTGGTAATAAAGTTTTGCCAAAACGGCCTCGAGCGCGTGGGGGCGGGGCTTGAGAATGAATGGGCGCCCATAAAAGGCGAAAGGGGCGTGGCTTGGGCGGAGGGCGGGGTTAAAGTGGCGATGGGGGCGTGGCTTGTCAATGGGGCGGTATTCCGTTTCCCGCCCTTCTGTGATGCCGCCATTTTGTCTTCGGGTGGGCGTGGCCCTTGGTGGGCGGGGCCTGGCAGCGCTATAAAAGGGGCGGCGGGAGGGGGTAGAATTCTTTCAGGGCTTGGAGAGGGTGAGCGGCGTGGGCGTGGGGTGCGGGGGGGAGTTGGGGCGTTACGAAGGGAATTTGGGGGTCGTGAGGGGAGATTGTAGGTTCTGAGGGGGGATTCGGGGGTCGTGAGGGAGGATTTGGGGTTATGAGGGGAGATCGAGGGTCGTGAGGGAAGATGGGAGGTTCGGAGGGGGATTCGCTAGTTATGAGGGAAATCGGGAGCCGTGAGGGGAGATCAGGGATCATGAGGGGGGATCGGGGATGTTGAGGGGAGATCGGGGGTTCTGAGAAGGGGATCAAGAGTCGTGAGGGGAAATCGGGGGTTATGAGGGGAAATTGGAGGTTATTAGGGGAAATCGGGCGTTGTGAGGGGGATTCGCTGGTCATGGGGGGAAATCGGGAGTCGTGAGGGGGATTCAGGGGTTCTGAGGGGAATTCGCTGGTTATGAGGGGAAATCGGGGGTCGTGAGGGAAGATTAGAGGTTCTGAGGGGAGATCAGGGATTGTGAAGGGCGAATCGAGGATGTTGAGGAGAAACCGGAGGTTCTGAGGCGGATTCGGGGATTATGAGGGGAAATCAGGAATCATGAGGGGAGATGGGGGGTTCTGAAGGGGATTCGGGGATTATGAGGGGAAATGGGAGGTCATGAGGGGAGATCTAAGGTTCTGAGGAGAGATCAGGGATCGGGAGGGGAATACGGGGGTCGTGAGGGGAGATGGGGGGTTCTGAGGGTGATTCGTTGTTTATGAGGGAAAATCGGGGGTCGTGAGGGAAGATTTGAGGTTCTAAAGGGGAGATCAGGGATCGTGAGGGGAGATCGGGGGTCTCGGTGCGGATCGGGGATCTCTGGGAAATCTGTGCTCTCTTGGTTGGACGCATTGTTGAGTTGATTCTCGCTGTCCTCCCTGAGGGAAAATTAAAATTTGGGGTTCCCGGTCTCTTTGTGGGGGGGACTCTCCCCAATCCCGGCGGGCTTTCGCGGTGATGATGCCAAAGACTAGAGTCTCCGAGCCCCCTGAGGACAGCACCGGCCTGAGCGAAGCCCCCAGACCCACAAAACCCCCCCTGAATCTCCCCTCGGGTTCCCCCCGGTTCTCACCCCATTCCTCCCCCGTGTATCGCAGGTGATCGTGACCGGCGGGACCGCGTTGAGACCCCCGGTAAGACCCCCGTGATCCCCCCCAGATAAATCCACGGCGGCGGCGGCGATGAGGAACCGGTTCAAAAGCTCTGATCCGCCGTGAGGACACACTCGCAGCGCACTGAGCCGCCGCCGCCGCCATGCCGGGGCCTTCCCCGGGGTCACTTTCTCCTCGTTTGACTCCGCTTTTCTTCCGCAGCCCCCCGAGATGGAGGAAGAGGCACCGAAAGCTCCGCTGAACGGTGGGGGATCGGGAGAAACGGGGAATGCGCGGGGTTTTGGGTGTAAAAAAAAAAAAAAAAAGCGATTTTGGGGCTGAAATGGCGCCGTTGTTTCTTTAAGGGGGGGGGGGGGGAGGAGAAAGGGGGTCACGTGATCCGCCGCCATTTTGTGTGAGGGAGGGAAGGGGGGAGAGCGCGGGAACTTCCGATCCTATGGGGGATCTTAAACATTTTATAGGGGATCCTACACATTCTATAGGGGATCCTATATATTCTATAGGGAATCCTACACATTCTATAGGGATTCCTATATATTCTATAGGGAATTCTATATATATTCTATAGGGGATTCTGCACATCCCATAGGGAATCCTACATATTCTATAGGGAATGCTATATATTCTATTGGGGATCCTGCACATTCTAAAGGAGATCCTATATATTCTATAGGGAATCCTACACATTCTATAGGGGTCATGCACATTTTACAGGGGATCCTACACATTCTATAGGGGATCTATCCCATGCCAGTCCCTACACAAACTATAGGGGATCCCATACATTCTATAGGGGATTCTACACATCCTATAGGGGTCCTACACATTTTAGAGGGGATCCTACGTATTCTGTAAGGGATCCTATATATTCTATAGGGGTCATACACATTTTATAGGGGGTCCTACACATTTTATAGGGGATCCTACACATTCCATAGGGAATCCTACATATTCTATAGGGAATGCTATATATTCTATAGGGAATGCTATATATTCTATTGGGGATCCTACATATTCTATAGGGGATCCTATACATTCTATAGGGCTCATACACATTTTATAGGGGATCCTATACATTCTATAGGGGTCATGCACATTCTAAAGGAGATCCTACATATTCTATATGGAATTCTATATATTCTATAGGGGATCCTACACATTCTATAGGGGATCCTACACATTCTATAGGGGATCCACCATGGCCCTGGCACACGCTACAAAATTCAAGAATTTTTTAGAATTTTTTTTTCATTTTGGGTTTTTTTTTTTGAGGGATTTTTGGGGAAAGTTTTGCGGAATTTTCAGGGAAATTTTGGGATTTTTTTAAGGGATTTTCAGAGGATTTTTTGGAAAGTTCTGAGGAATTTTCAGGGAAATTTGGGGAATTTTTTTGAGGAATTTTTCAGGGGATTTTGGGGAAAGTTTTGAGGAATTTTCAGGGAAATTTTGGGGATTTTTTTTTGAGGATTTTTCGGGAAATTTTGGGATTTTTTTTTAGGAATTTTCAGAGGATTTTTGGGGAAAGTCTTGAGGAATTTTCAGGGAAATTTGGGGATTTTTTTGAGGAATTTTCAGGGGATTTTTGGGGAAAGTTTTGAGGAATTTTGGGGAATTTTTTTGAGGAATTTTCAGGGGATTTTGGGGGAAAGTTTTAATGAATTTTCAGGGAAATTTTGAGGAATTTTCTGAGGAATTTCAGGGAAATTTGGGGATTTTTTTGAGGAATTTTCAGGGAAATTTTGGGGATTTTTTTAAAGGGAATTTTCAGAGGATTTTGGGGGAATGTTTTGAGGAATTTTCAGGGAAATTTTGGGGAATTTTTTGAGGAATTTCAGGGAAATTTTGGGATTTTTTTGAGGAATTTTCAGGGAATTTTGGGGAAAGTTTTGAGGAATTTTGGGGAATTTTTTTGAGGAACTTTCAGGGGATTTTGGGGAAAGTTTTGAGGAATTTTCATAGGGTTTTGGGGGAAAGTCTTGAGGAATTTTCAGGGAATTTTGGGGAAAGTTTTGAGGAATTTTGGGGAATTTTTTTGAGGAACTTTCAGGGGATTTTGGGGGAAAGTTTTGATAAATTTGCAGGGGAATTTGGGGAAAATTTTGGGGATTTTTTTTGGGAATATTTTGGGAGATATTTGGGGAATTTCTCCAAAGAACTTTTGGGGAATTTTGGGAGGATCCTTATGGGAATATTTGGGATTTTTGTTTTTAGTTTCTAAAGATCTTTGTGGGGAATTTTAGGGAAGTTTTGGGGATTTTTTTAGAGAATTCTGGGGGATGTTTTGGGAATTTCTTGGGAGAATTTTTGGGAAATTTCGGGCAATTATTGGATGGATTTTTTTGATAATATTTAGGATTATTTTGATAATTTTTAGGGGATTTTAGGAAAGTTTTGGGAGAATTTTTGGGGAATTTTAGGGCCCCTCCCCCAAAGGCGTGGGGGTCTCTTGTGGCCCCTCCACGTAAGAGAAGGAGGCAGAAAATTGGGTCAAAATTCCCCAAATTTGGGAAATTCCTAAAATTCCCATGGGAACAACCCTGGGAATGGAGCCCAACATAAAATTAGGGCAAAAAATTGGAATTTTAGGGAATTTTGGGGATGAAATTTGGGAAAAATTTGTGATTTTTGGGGTTTAATTTGTGATTTTTGGGATAAAATTCAGGAATTTTTTGACATTTTGGGATCTTTCCCTCCACCCCTGCAGGTTGAGGCCACCGAGGGACAAAACCTGGATCAAAAAATGAAATTTTGGGGCTTTTTTTGGAGCTTTTAAAAGGAAATTCTGGAGCCTTTTTTAGGGAATATTTGGGATTTTTTTTTGGGCTTTTTGTTATTTATTTGGAGATTTTTTTTGAGCTTTTAATTTTAGTTTTTTCAAATTGTTTAAACCTTTTTGGGGCTTTTTTCTTTCTTTTTTTTACCTTTTTTGTCTTTTTTTTCTCCTTTTTTTTTGCTTTTTCCAGATTTTTGTTCATCTTTTGGTGACAATTTCTCATTTTTAAATATAAGTCCTTCATTTCACTGCATTTCTTTCAATAAACCTTAATAAAAATTCCAATTTAAATTTATTCAAATGAATTCTTTCTTTCCCCCCAAAAATTCCCTCTTTTTCCCCTCCATCATTCCCTGGATTTCCTGCATATAATATTCCCGGTTTTCCCCCAAAAAAGCAAAATTTTATCCCCAAAAAATCCCATTTTTTCTAAAAAAAATCCAATTTTTCCCCCCAAAAATCCCATTTTTTTCCCCAAAAAACCTGCCAATTCCCCCCCCCCAAAATTCCCTTTTATTTCCCTCCACAATTCCCGCGATTTCCCCATAAAATTCCCGGTTTTTCCCCAAAAAATTTCCATTTTTTTTTCCCCTCCAATGACGCAAATTCCGTGACTCAAAATTCGGGAATTTCCCCAACCCCGCGCCAAGTGGGCGTGGCCTCCCCTGAAACCCCGCCCCCTCTGCTCTCCACCAATCAACTCTCACCTTGGGCTCTCCACCAATCAACTCTCACCTTGGGCGTGGCTTCCACCCCCCGTTATAACCCCGAGGTCGCGGGTTCGAATCCCGGCATTTCCTTTTTCACCATGTCGATGGTAGCGGCGGTCGCGGCCACCGCGAGGTGTCCGGGTCGGGTTTGGGGACATCTCGAGGGTGTCCCCAAAGGGGTGGCACCGTCCCCACCTCGTCACTTCACCTTCGAACCCCTCCCGCCGCCCCCTGGCCCCTCCAGGCCTCGGCGGCGCCATCGGCGCGTTCTTTATCCGCCTGCTGTGAGTATGGGAGGGAATTTTTGGGGTTTTTTTTGGGGGGGTTTTAGCCGAAATTTGGAGGTTTTGGGGTGGTTTGGGTTGTTAGATATCCCTTTTGTCCCCTATAGATAGCAGAAATCGCTTATAGCCTCGCCTAAACCCCCCTGGACTCGCCCAAATTCGCCCCAAATTTGTAAAGTTTGCCCCAGACTTTCTTCAAATACGCCTCAAATTTCTGAACTTTGCTCCAGATTTCCCAAACTCGCCCTGATTTCCCTCAAAATGGCCCTGAACCCCCTCAAATCTGCCCTAAACCTCCCTAACCTGCCCCAAATTCGCCCTAAATCCCCCAAATTCACCTTAAACTCCTCCAAATTCCTCTAGAATTGCCCCAAACTCATCCTAAAACCCCAAACTCCTCCTAAACTTCCCCAAAATTCCCCCTAAACTCCCCCAAACTCGTCCTAAACTCCTCCAAATTCCTTTTGAATTGCCCAAACTCGTCCTAAACCCCCCCAAATTCACCATAAATCCCCCTAAACCCTCCCAAATTCGCCCTAAATCCCCCAAACTCTCCCTAAACTTCCCCAAATTCCCCCTAAATCCCCCAAACGCCCTCCAATCCCCCCAAACTCGCCCTCCCTAAGCCCCCTATACCCCCCCAAATCCCCTATAGATCCCCTAAACTCCCCAAATCCCCTACAGATCTCCCTCAAACCCCTCCCAAATCCCAAATTTCTGGAATTTCCCCGGCCGGAACCCGAAATTGGTCTCATTTCCCGGAGGGGTGGGGGAGGCTGAGTCACTTCCACCCTCTCCGCTCTGACTCAGCCTTTCCTGGCACCCTCGGGGAAAGATTTGGGCCCCTCCCTGCTCCAGGCTGAGATTTATTTGCCCAAAAAGGAAGAAATTTTTATCCCAGAATTGGAATTATTTGCCAAAAAAATTGGAACTATTTGCCCCAGGGGGGGTTAATTCCCCAAAACCCTTTGGGAAGCTAAGCAGGGTCAGGCAGGGTCACCCCTTGGATGGGTTCCCCAAACTGGATTATTTACCCCAAAAAGGGACTTTTCTCCCCAAAAATGGATTTATTTGCTTCCAGAACAAATGGAATTTTATCCAAAATGGGAATTATGTACCCCAAATGGGATTTATTTGTTCCAGGGGAGTTAATTCCCCCAAATCCTTTGGGAAGCTAAGCAGGGTCAGGCAGGGTCACCCCTTGGATGGGTTCCCCAAACTGACTAAAGGATTATTTATCCCATAAAGGGACTTTTCTCCCCAAAAATGGATTTATTTGCTCCCAAAACAAACGGAATTTGCCCCAAAATGGGAATTATTTGCCCCCAAATGGGATTTATTTGTTCCAGGTGAGTTAATTCCCCCAAATTCTTTGGGAAGCTAAACAGGGTCAGGCAGGGTCACTCCTTGGATGGGTTCCCCAATGTGACCCAAAAGGGGCTTTTTTCCCCTAAAACCAGATTTTTTTTTTCCCCAAAAAATGGATTTATTTTTCCCCCAAAAGAAAGGGAATTTTATCCCAGACTGGGATTTATTTACTCCAAAATTGGAATTATTTACCCCAAGGTGCATTAATTCCCTCATACCTTTTGTGAAGCTAAGCGGGGTCCACCCAGGGTCAATCCTTGGATGGGTTCCCCTACCTGACCTAAAAGTGGGGTTTTTTTCCCTAAAACCAGACTTCTTCCCCAAAAATTTTTTTATTTGCCCCCAGAGCTTAGGTAATTTTATCCCAAAAGGGGATTGATTTGCCCCAAAACGGGAATTATTTACCCCAGGGAGGGTTAATTCCCCCAACTCCTTTGTGAAGCTAAGCAGGGTCCACCCAGGTCAATCCTTGGATGGGTTCCCCTACCTGACCTAAAAGGGGCTTTTTTTTCCCCCAAAATTGATTTATTTTCCCAAAAAAGGAGAATTTTATCCAAAAATAGGAATTATTTACCCAAAAATGGGACTTATTTGTCCTAAATTTTGAATTATTTCGCCTGAAATTGGAATTATTTATCTGGGGAGGAGTTAATTTCCCCCAAACCTTTTGTGAAGCTAAGCAGGGTCCACCCAGGGTCAATCCTTGGATGGGTTCCCCTACCTGACCTAAAAGGGCCTTTTTTTTCCCCCAAAATTTATTTATTTTCCCAAAAAAGGAGAATTTTATCCAAAAATAGGAATTATTTCCCCAAAAATGGGACTTATTTGCCCCTAAATTGGAATTATTTACCCCAGGGAGGGTTAATTCCCCCAACCCCTTTGTGAAGCTAAGCAGGGTCCACCCGGGTCACTCCATGGATGGGTTCCCTACCCCACCCTTCCCCATCTCTAATCCCACCTCCCTCACTTTTCCCACCGCAAAATTTTCCCCAAAATTCCAGAATTTTCCCCATCCTGAAGAGATCCCTGACCCCAATTTTGGAATTTTTCTCCCTTCCAGGTGCGTCGCCCCCTCCCCTCGGAAGAACCCAGCGCCGCCAAGCGACTCCTGCTGCTCCTCCTGGCCGTGGTGGGCACCCAAATCTACAACACCCCCGGTGACCTCCCCGATGTCGCCTCGGCGGCCACAAGGACACCCTTGGGGACACCCCCAATTCCAGAGGGACCCCAAATTCCAGCCTGGAACACCAACGGGACAACGGTGGTGGCACCCATGGGTGGCTCCTGCCCCTCGTTGTCGGTGTCACCGCCTTTGTCACCGCCTTTGTCACCGCCTTTGTTGCCCCCTGGTGGCGCCAGGACGAGCTGAGGGACCCCCCCTCCAAAACTGGGGGCGGTGCCCGGGACTGCCACGCCCTCCTGGATTAATTAACGAGGTCGTTAATTAAGGTGGAAGAGCTCCAGGGTTGGAAGAAACCAATGGATGTTGGACGATCCCAGTTTGGAACTGGGAAGACTGGAAAGGGGCGGAGTCACAGGTTGAGATGGATTTTCCCACTCCTTTATTAATTAACTGGTTAATTAACACCGAATTAATGACCAGCTCATTAATTAGCTCCCAATTAAGGTGGGAAACAAACCCAACGTTGGAATTTTGTGGTTGCCCAATCCCAGTTTGGAACTGGGAGCACTGGAAAGGGGCGTGGTCAGGATGGCCTCGTTAACGAGGTTTTAATTAACGAGGTCGCCTCTACCTCAGCTTCAGCGCCTGTGGCTGCTGGATTTCTTAATTGTTATTAATTACTTATGTGTTGTTTATTTATTATTATTTATTTGTTATTATTTATTTGTTATTATTTATCATTATTTATTTATTATTATTTATTTGTCATTATTTATTTCTGACTATTTATTAATTATTTATTGATTCATTACCTCTGGACTATTTATTGTGATTCCATTTGGGGGGGGTATTGAATATTTTAATTAATTAAACTCATCAATTTGAATTAATTACGAGGGGTTGTGTCTTTATTAGAAATTCCTGTGGTCAGAACGGGGGGAAAATGATGGAAAAAATTCCAAATTTTTCACCATTTTATCCCAAAATTTTTATATAAATTTGATATAAAATAATGAGACAATCCCAATTTTTTGGCCTTTTCAGCCCAAGTCGGATTTTTATTGACAGAAAATACAAAGTCACAAAAGTAACAAAAAAAACCAAAAAATTCAAATTTTCATTACAAAAGAAGAAAAAAAAAAAGTTTACAAAAAGCTCGAGTTTGCTCCCATTTTTTGGGAAAAACCCAGAAAATTCAAAAGAAAATTCAATTTTTCCTTCCAAACCCACATTTGGTTAAATTCATGACCCAAATTTGGGATTTTTTTCCCAAATTCTGATTTTTTTCCCTAAACTTTAATTTTTCCCCCAATTTTTGATGTTTTCTTCCCCAAATTTTTAATGTTTTTCCCCAATTTTTGAGTTTCTTTCTTGGAATTTCAAGGGTTTTCCCAAATTTTGATTTTCCCCCCCCAAATTTTTCCCAATATTTCGTATTTTTCCCTTAATTTTTGGGTTGTTTTTTCCCAATATTTTGTGAGGTTTTTTTCCCAAATTTTTGGGATTTTTTTTCTCAAATTTTTTTTTAATTTTTTCCCAATTTTTGGGGTGTTTTTTCCCCAAATTTAGGAACTGCACAGTTGGGAAGATCCCCCAGTGTTGGGTTGGCCAAGCCCAGTTGGGCACTGGGAGCACTGGGAATGATGGGAACCCACCAGAACCATGGAATGATGGGAATTCCTCATTTCCCACTTAATTAATGGATTAAATCACCTCTAATTAATTAGAGATCGTTAATTAGAATGGGAATTCAATGGGACCAAACCCAACCTTGGCTCTCGCATTGGCCAAGCCCAGTTGGGCACTGGGAGCACTGGGAATGATGGGAACCCACCAGAACCATGGAATGATGGGAATTCCTCATTTCCCACTTAATTAATGGATTAAATCACCTGTAATTAATTAGAAGGGGAATTCAATGGGACCAAGCCAAGGTTGGTTCTCATTGGCCAAGCCCAGTTGGGCACTGGGAGCACTGGGAATGATGGGAACCATGGAATGATGGGAATTTCCCATTCCCCACCTAATTAATGATTGAAATCACCTCTAATTAATTAGAGATGGTTAATTAGAATGGGAATTAATTGGGACCAAGCCATGGTTGGGTGTTGGGTTGGCCAAGCCCAGTTGGGCACTGGGAGCACTGGGACCCCACCACCCCCCATCCATCTCCCCCCTCCCCACTTTTAATTAACCACCTCCCTTTAATTAACTAATTAATTCATTAATTCCCCACCGGGAACCCCGGGAACGCCCGGCCCGGCAACGCCAACGCCCAGGGCAGCTCCAACGGCGCCGAGGAGCCCGGGAACGCCGGGAACGCCGAGGAAGATGAAGACGACGCCGACAACGAAGGCGAGAAAGACGAGAAGGACGAGGATGACGATGACGATGACGATGAAGAGGCGGCGGCCGCGCCGGCCTTGCCGTGGGTGCGGCGGTGCCGGTTGAGGTGCGAGCTGCGGCTGAAGCGCTTCCCGCACTCGCCGCACCCGTAGGGTTTCTCGCCGGTGTGGACGCGCCGGTGGATGGTGAGCTCGGAGCGCTGGATGAAGCTCTTGCCGCACTCGGGGCACTGGAAGGGTTTTTCGCCAAGATGGGTCCTCTGGTGCGTCAGGAGGTTGGAGGAGACGCTGAAGCATTTCCCGCATTCCCGGCACTCGTACGGTTTCTCGCCGGTGTGCATGCGCCGGTGGATGGTGAGGTCGGATTTTTGGATGAAGCCCTTGGCGCAATCCTGGCACTTGTAGGGTTTCTCGCCGGTGTGGATGCGCCGGTGCTTCACCAAGGCCGAGCGCTGCCCGAAGCCTTTCCCGCATTCCTGGCATTTGTACGGCTTCTCCGGCACCACCGCCGATGATGGTTCTTCCGGTTGGCGCCCGCAATCCTGGCACAACCCCCGGCTTTTCCCGCAATCCAAACATTTCGGCGACGTCGATTCGCCAACACCACCAGTGCCGCCACCGTGAGAGCGCTGATGCTTCAACAACGCCGCGCCTTGACCGAAACACCGCCCGCACTGCCCGCACTGGAACAACCTCCCGTGCCGGTGCTGCGCCAAAAACCCGGCCAGGTGCTCGGGGCACCGGTAGGAGGCGCGTTCGGCCGCGTGGATTTTCCGGTGCCGATCCAAATGGGAGCTGACGCTAAAACTCTTACCGCACTCGCCGCAGGAATACGGCCGCTCGCCGGTGTGCACGCGCTGGTGCCGCTCCAGGTCGGAGCGCTGGATGAAGCCTTTGCCGCAGTGGCCGCAGGCGAAGGGGCGCTCGCCGGTGTGGATGCGCCGGTGCTGCGTCAGGTTGGAGCCGCGGCTGAAGCTCTTGCCGCAGTCGCCGCAGCGGTGCGGCCGCTCGCCCCCGTGCGTCTTGCGGTGCTTGGCCAGCGCCGAGCGCTGGGCGAAGGTTTTGCCGCAATCCTGGCAGCGGAACGGCGCCGATTCCGTCGTCGTTGTCGCCGTCGTCGTTGTCTCGGTTTTGGTTTTGCCGCTTGGTTCTGGCGGGCCCGGCCCGCCGGCGTGAACGCGGCGGTGCCGATCCAAATGGGAACTCACACTAAAACTCTTACCGCACTCGCCGCAGGAATACGGCCGCTCGCCGGTGTGGACGCGCCGGTGCCGCTCCAGGTCGGAGCGCTGGATGAAGCCTTTGCCGCAGTCGCCGCAGCGGTGCGGCCGCTCGCCGGTGTGGATGCGCCGGTGCTGCGCCAGGTTGGAGCCGCGGCTGAAGCCTTTGCCGCAGTCGGAGCAGCGGTGCCGTTTCTGCGCCTCGGCGTGCAGCCGGCAGCGCCCGGAGCAGCGCCGGGGTTCCGTGGGGTCGGGGCCGCATTCCGAGCAGATTCCGGAGGGGTTTGAGGGGTTTGGGGGTTTTGGGGAGGGGGCAGGGTCGGGTTGGTCGGGGGGGAGGTTGGGGAGGGGCTTGGGTGGTTGGAGGGGTTGGGGTCTCGTCGGGGATGATGGCGGTGACGGCGCCTGGAAAGGAATGGGAGAACGTGAATTACAACCAAAACTCGTCCATGGGTTGGGTTGGTGTTGACCGTTGGCCATGGGTTGGGTTGGTGTTGATGTTGGCCATGGATCCATGGGTTGGTGTTGACCGTTGGCCATGGATCCATGGGTTGGGTTGGGTTTGGCCATGGATCCATGGGTTGGGTTGGGTTGGTGTTGGCCATGGGTTGGGTTGGTGTTGGCCATGGATCCATGGGTTGGTGTTGACCGTTGGCCATGGATCCATGGGTTGGTGTTGACCGTTGACCATGGGTTGGTGTTGACCGTTGGCCATGGGTTGGGTTGGTGTTGACCGTTGGCCATGGATCCATGGGTTGGTGTTGACCGTTGGCCATGGATCCATGGGTTGGGTTGGTGTTGGCCATGGATCCATGGGTTGGGTTGGTGTTGGCCATGGATCCATGGGTTGGGTTGGGGTTGGCCATGGATCCATGGGTTGGGTTGGTGTTGACCGTTGGCCATGGATCCATGGGTTGGGTTGGGTTGGGTTTGGCCATGGATCCATGGGTTGGGTTGGTGTTGGCCATGGATCCATGGGTTGGGTTGGGTTGGGTTTGGCCATGGATCCATGGGTTGGGTTGGTGTTGACCGTTGGCCATGGATCCATGGGTTGGGTTGGGTTGGCCATGGATCCATGGGTTGGGTCAGTGTTGGCCATGGATCCATGGGTTGGGTTGGGTTGGGTTTGGCCATGGTTCCATGGGTTGGGTTGGTGTTGGCCGTTGGCCATGGATCCATGGGTTGGGTCAGTGTTGATCGTTGGCCATGGATCCTTGGGTTGGTGTTGACCGTTGGCCATGGATCCATGGGTTGGGTCGGTGTTGGCCATGAATCCTTGGGTTGGTGTTGACCGTTGGCCATGGATCCATGGGTTGGGTCGGTGTTGGCCATCGATCCATGGGTTGGGTTGGTGTTGACCATTGACCATGGATCCATGGGTTGGTGTTGACCGTTGGCCATGGATCCATGGTTGGGTTGGGTTGGGTTGGGTTGGGTTGGTGTTGGCCATGGATCCATGGGTCGGTGTTGGCCGTTGGCCATGGATCCATGGGTTGGGTTGGTGTTGGCCATGGATCCATGGGTTGGGTTGGGTTTGGCCATGGATCCATGGGTTGGGTTGGGTTGGTGTTGGCCATAGATCCTTGGGTTGGGTCGGTGTTGACCGTTGGCCATGGGTTGGGTTGGTGTTGGCCATAGATCCTTGGGTTGGGTCAGTGTTGACCGTTGGCCATGGGTTGGGTTGGGTTGGTGTTGGCCATGGGTTGGGTCGGTGTTGACCATTGGCCATGGGTTGGTGTTGACCGTTGGCCATGGATCCATGGGTTGGTGTTGACCGTTGGCCATGGATCCATGGGTTGGGTTGGTGTTGACCATTGGCCATGGATCCATGGGTTGGTGTTGACCGTTGGCCATGGATCCTTGGGTTGGGTCGGTGTTGACCGTTGGCCATGGATCCATGGGTCAGTGTTGACCGTTGGCCATGGATCCATGGGTTGGTTGGTGTTGACCGTTGGCCATGGATCCTTGGGTTGGGTCGGTGTTGACCGTTGGCCATGGATCCATGGGTCAGTGTTGACCGTTGGCCATGGATCCATGGGTTGGGTTGGTGTTGGCCATGAATCCATGGGTTGGGTTTGGCCATGGATCCATGGGTTGGGTTGGTGTTGGCCATGGATCCATGGGTCAGTGTTGACCGTTGGCCATGAGTTGGGTTGGTGTTGACCGTTGGCCATGGATCCATGGATTGGGTCGGTGTTGACCGTTGGGCATGGATCCATGGGTTGGTGTTGGCCATGGATCCATGGGTTGGGTTGGTGTTGGCCATGGATCCATGGGTTGGGTTGGGTTGGGTTGGTGTTGACCGTTGGCCATGGATCCATGGGTTGGGTTGGTGTTGACCGTTGGCCATGGGTTGGGTTGGTGTTGACCGTTGGCCATGGATCCATGGGTTGGGTTGGTGTTGGCCATGGATCCATGGGTTGGGTCGGTGTTGACCGTTGGCCATGGATCCATGGGTTGGTGTTGACCGTTGGCCATGGATCCATGGGTTGGGTTGGTGTTGGCCATGGATCCATGGGTTGGTGTTGACCGTTGGCCATGGATCCATGGGTTGGGTTGGGTTGGTGTTGACCATTGGCCACGGATCCTTGGGTTGGGTTGGTGTTGACCATTGACCATGGATCCATGGGTTGGTGTTGGCCATGGATCCATGGGTTGGGTTGGTGTTGGCCATGGATCCATGGGTTGGTGTTGACCGTTGGCCATGGATCCATGGGTTGGGTTGGTGTTGACCGTTGGCCATGGATCCATGGGTTGGGTTGGGTTTGGCCATGGATCCATGGGTTGGGTTGGTGTTGACCGTTGGCCATGGGTTGGGTTGGTGTTGACCGTTGGCCATGGGTTGGGTTGATGTTGACCATTGACTTGTTGACCTCCAAAATTCCCAAAAAATTCCAATTTTTTCATGGAATTCCATGGGTTGGGTTGATGTTGACCATTGACTTGTTGACCTCCAAAATTCCCAAAAAATTCCAATTTTTTCATGGAATTCCATACATTGAGTTGATGTTGAACATTGACTCGTTGACCCCCAAAATTCCCAAAAAATTCCAATTTTTTCCATGGAATTCCATACGTTGAGTTGATGTTGACAGTTGACTCGTTGACCCCCAAAATTCCCAAAAAATTCCAATTTTTTTCATGGAATTCCATGGGTTGGGTTGATATCGACCGTTGAGTTGCCGACCCCCAAAATTCCCAAAAAAAAACCCAAATTTTTTTGGGAAAAATTTTTAAATTTTTTGGATTTTTGGGGAATTTTTTGGGAATTTTTTAGGAATTTTTGGGGAATTTTTGGGGAATTTTTGGGGAATTTTTTGGGAATTATTTTTAATTTTTCAGGATTTTTTGGGGAATTTTTTGGGGAATTTTTTTGTGAATTATTTTTAATTTTCAGCATTTTTGGGGGGAATTTTTTTGTGAATTATTTTTCATTTTTCAGGAATTTCTTTGGGAATATTTTTAATTTTTCAGAATTTTTGGGGGAATTTTTTGTGAATTATTTTTAATTTTTCAGGAATTTTTAGGGGGAATTTTTTGTGAATTATTTTTAATTTTTCAGGATTTTTTCGGGGAATTACTTTTAATTTTTCAGCATTTTTTGGGGGAATTTTTGGGGATTTTTGGGGTGAATTTTTGGGGGAATTTTTTTGGAATATTTTTAATTTTTCATCATTTCTTGGGCAATTTTTTGGGAATTTTTTCGGAATTTTTTCGGAATTATTTTAAATTTTTTAAATTTCTTTTTTTCCCAAACTCACCTGAATCCTTGCCGGCCCTGGCGCGGCCGCGGCGCCGTTTCCCGGCCAGGCCCTGCTCCCGCACCAGCTCCCGCAGCATTTTCTCCACCCGGCTCCTCCCGGCCGCCTGCAGGATCAGCCCCAGCTGCCGCCGCAGCCCCGCCCCTTCCGGCCCCGCCCCTTCCGGCCCCGCCCCTTCCGGCCCCGCCCCTCGCGGAGGAGGAGGGGGCGGGGCCGGAGGGGGGGAGGGGCGGGGCTGCTCGGCCTCGGAGTCGGCGGCTGTGGGAGAAGAAACTGAGGAAAAAATGGGAAAAAAAATTGAAAAAAAGTTGAAAAAAGTTGGGATTTTGAGGCGATTGTTGAGAATTCCAAAGATTTTGAGGGAATTCCCAAAATTTCACAAAATTTTTTGGTCAAATCTTGGAAGAAATTCAGGAAAATCCCAAAGATTTCGGATGAATTTTGCCCAAAATTGCCGAAAACGCCAAAGATTTTGGACAAATGGAAGGAAAATTCCTGGAAATGGCAAAGATTTCAATTTTATGGGGGATTCAAGAAAATCCCAAAGATTTTGAGGGAATTCTCAAAATTTCACAAAATTTTTGGGGTCAAATTCTGAAAGAGATTTGTGAAAATTCCAAAGAATTTTGACAAAAAACTCCAAAGGTTTTGGACAAATGGAAGGAAAATTCCTGGAAATCGCAAAGATTTCAATTTTGGTGGGGGATTCAAGAAAATCCCAAAGATTTTGAGGGAATTCCCAAAATTTCACAAAATTTTTTGGTCAAATCTTGGAAGAAATTCAGGAAAATCCCAAAGATTTTGAGGGAATTCCCAAAATTCTCAAAATTTTTGAGGGGAAATTCCTGAAAATCCCAAAGATTTCAGGTAAATTAAATTTGGTTAAATTAAATTTGGTTAAACTCTTTCTTGGTTGCGTTGGCCAACTGGAAGAGCCCAAACCCATCCATGGTTGGATTGACCAACCGGAAGAGCCCAAACCCTCTTTGGGTTGCGTTGGCCAACTGGAAGAGCCCAACCCTTGATTGGGTTGACCAACCAAGGTCTTGGTCCCGTTGGCCAACTGGAAGATTCCCAACCCATCCGTGGTCGTGTTGGCCAACTGGAAGAGCCCAAACCCATTCTAGGTCAGATTGATGAACCAGAACATCCAAACCCGCTCTTGGTTGTGTTGGCCAACTGGAAGAGCCCAAACCCATCCGTGGTTGCGTTGGCCAACTGGAAGAGCCCAACCCTTGATTGGGTTGACCAACCAAGGTCTTGGTCGCGTTGGCCAACTGGAAGATTCCCAACCCATTCATGGTTTCGTTGGCCAACTGGAAGATTCCCAACCCCTCATTGGGTTGCGTTGGCCAACTGGAAGAGCCCAAACCCATCCATGGTTGGATTGACCAACCAGAACATCCAAACCCGCTCTTGGTCTTGTTGGCCAACTGGAAGATTCCCAACCCATTCATGGTTGGATTGACCAACTGGAAGATTCC
This sequence comes from Zonotrichia leucophrys gambelii, assembly GCF_028769735.1. Taxonomy (NCBI): domain Eukaryota; kingdom Metazoa; phylum Chordata; class Aves; order Passeriformes; family Passerellidae; genus Zonotrichia; species Zonotrichia leucophrys. Next base: position 18,700 of record NW_026993072.1, read on the forward strand.
CAAACCCTCATTGGGTTGCGTTGGCCAACTGGAAGAGCCCAACCCCTCATTGGGTTGCGTTGGCCAACTGGAAGAGCCCAACCCTTGATTGGGTTGACCAACCAAGGTCTTGGTTGCGTTGGCCAACTGGAAGAGTCCAAACCCAATCTAGGTCGCATTGACCAACCAGAACATCCAAACCCGCTCTTGGTTGCGTTGACCAACCAAAGTCTTGGTTGCGTTGGCCAACTGGAAGAGCCCAACCCATCCATGGTTGGATCGACCAACCAGAACATCCAAACCCGCTCTTGGTTGCGTTGGCCAACTGGAAGAGCCCAACCCTTGATTGGGTTGACCAACCAAGGTCTTGGTTGCGTTGGCCAACTGGAAGATTCCCAACCCATCCGTGGTCGCGTTGGCCAACTGGAAGAGCCCAACCCCATTCATGGTTGGATTGACCAACCGGAACATCCAAACCCGCTTTGGGTTGCGTTGGCCAACTGGAAGAGCCCAAACCCATTCATGGTTGGATTGACCAACCGGAACATCCAAACCCGCTCTTGGTTGGGTTGACCAACCAAAGTCTTGGTTGCGTTGGCCAACTGGAAGAGCCCAACCCATCCGTGGTTGGATTGACCAACTGGAAGAGCCCAACCCCTCATTGGGTCGCGTTGGCCAACTGGAAGATCCCCAACCCATCCGTGGTCGCGTTGGCCAACTGGAAGATTCCCAACCCCTCATTGGGTTGCGTTGGCCAACTGGAAGATTCCCAACCCATTCATGGTTGTGTTGGCCAACTGGAAGATCCCCAACCCATCCGTGGTCCCGTTGGCCAACTGGAAGATTCCCAACCCATCCGTGGTCGCGTTGGCCAACTGGAAGATTCCCAAGCCCTTCTGGACTCACCGGCGCCGAGGCCGCGTCTCCGGTGCGATTCGGCGAAGGCGGTGATCCGCGGCCAACTGATGGCGATCTCCTCGGCTTTTGGGGGAAAAAATGGGAATTTTGGGGAATTTTTGGGAATTTTTGGGAATTTTCAGAGTTTGTTTTCCCGTCCCCCCGTTTTGGGGTGAAATCCCCAAATTTTGGGGGAAATTTTGGGGAAAAATCGTTCCAGGGAAACTGAGGCAGCGGAATTTTGGGGGTTAAAAAATTTCAAATTTTTTCAAATTTTGCCTCAAGGAATTCTGTAAAAAAATCCCAAAATTCCGTCAAATTTGTGCCTTGGGATCCCTCCCAAAAAATCCCCAAATTCCCCAAAATTTTGCACCAGAGGGTCACAAAAAATTCCAAAAAAATCCCAAAATTTTACCCCAGGAATTCCCAAAAAATTCCCAAAATTCCCAAATTTGTTCCTTAGGGAATTCCCCAAAATTCCCACCCCCCAAAAATATTTTAAAATACTTTTTAAATCATGTAAAATATTAAAAATATATAAAAATAATTTAAATTAAAATTATTGAAATTCAGGTTAAAATATTAAATAATATTTTGGATTGCTTAAATATTTCTAATATTAAAACTAAACTTATTAAAATTAAATTATTGGAATTAAAACGAAAATATTACCATTAAAAATACTAAAATTAGATTTAAAAATATTCAAAATATTCCTCAAAAAATCCCAAAATTTCCCATCAAAAATTTTCGTTTTCCCCCCCAAATTTTCCACTTGGAACACCACAAAAATTCCCAAAAAATTCTCAAAATTCCCAAATTTTTGGGATGTTCTTACCCAAGGAAATGACGTTCTCGTAATTCTCCTGCATCTTCACCCCAAAATCCAAAATCCTGAAAAATCCCAAAAATCCCGGTCAGGATCCCAAAAATTTTGGGAATTTTGAGGATTTTTGGGGGGAATTTGGAGGGGAAATTTGGGAAATTTTGGATTTTTAGGGGAA
>NW_026993073.1:0-20579 GCF_028769735.1 Zonotrichia leucophrys gambelii
TTCGGGGTAATTTTAATCTAAAATTTGCGATATTTGGCGATGATTTTCGGGAAATTTCGGGGATTTTGGGGGCAAATTCGGGGTAAATTTTAATCTAAAATTTGCGATATTTGGCGATGATTTTCGGGAAATTTCGGGGATTTGTGGAGGAAAATTCGGGGTAATTTTCGAATATAAAATCTGCGATATTTGGCGATGATTTTGGGGATTTTTGAGGACAAATTTGGGATAATTTTTAATATAAAATCTGCGATTTTTGGGACTATTTTTTTATCGGCGCGGAGTGCAGCAACTGCGCATGCGCGCTGCCGAACCCCAAAACGGCGCTGCGCATGCGCGGCTAGAGCCGAGGGGATTATGAAGGTGGCCGTTGAAGCCACTGCGCAGGCGCGGGGCGGCCTGAGGGGATTATGAAGGTGGCCGTTGAAGCCACTGCGCAGGCGCGGGGCGGCCTGAGGGGAAGCCATCATGGCGGGCGGGCCGGGCCGGGAGCGAGGGGCGGGATGGGCAAAGCGGCACCGGGAAAAGCGGCCCCGGAGCGGCGAGAAAAGCGGGAAAAGCGGCGGGGGAAGGGGGAGATGATCCCGGCGGCGGCGGCGGGAGGAGGCGCCGGGAGCGCGGCGGGGATCGCGCCAAAATGGCGGCGGAGGCGGGACCGGGTTGTGAGGGGCGGGGATGGCGCCAAAATGGCGGCGGGGCCGCGCATGCGCAGTGGCCACAAAACTCCCTCATCTCCGCGCTTCTTTGTGGTTTGGCGGCGCGCATGCGCAGTTGGTTCGATGGCTTCGCTCCGATAAAAAAATAATCCCCAAAATTATCGGCAAATATCGCAATTTTATATTAAAAAAAACCCGAATTTCCCCAAAAATCCAATCCCCAAAATATCCCAATATCATTAAATTAAATCCCACGAATTTCCCCTAAAAACCCCCAAATTTTCCCCCGAATTTCCTCAGATTATTCCTTCAATAATCCCCATTTTTTTTCCCAAAATCGTCCCCAAAAATTCCTCAAATTTACCCCAAAATCCCCCCCTGAAAAATCCCAAAATTTTCCTTTCAAAAATCTCAATTTTCGCTCAAATTTCCCCCCAAATTTTCCCATTTTTGCTCAATTTTTGATGAAAAAATTCAAAATTTTTTCAGTTTTTTTTCAACCCAAATTTTCTCACGGGAACTTTTTGGGTCAAAACTCGAAAATTTTGGTGTCGAGACAAACAGGAAAAATTTGGGGGTCAAAACCTCTCGGTTTGAGTCAAATTTGGGTGAAAAACAACAACAAAAAAAGGGAAATGAAACAAAAATTGAGCAAAAATTTGAATTTTTGGGGTGAAAAATGAGGAAGTTTTCAATGGGGGAGGGGAGAGGGAGAAATTCGAATTTTGGGTCAATTTTGGGTGAAATTTTGAGATTTTTGGGGCCATTCAGAGAAAAATTGAGGTGATTTTGGGGAAAAATTGAAATTTTGGGGGAAATTTTTGAGCTTTTTTTGGAAAAAAATTGGGAAAATTTTTGGGAATTTTAGAGGAAAATTTTGGGGGAAAAATGGGGAAAATTTGGGATTTTTTTGAGGAAAATTTGGGATTTTTTTGAGGAAAATTTGGAATTTTTTTGAGGAAAATTTGGGATTTTTTGAGGAAAATTTGGGATTTTTTTTGAAGAAAATTTGGGATTTTATGGCGGAAAATTGGAGATTTTTTAATGGGAGAAAATGAGGAAAATTTGGAGAATTTTGGGGCTTTTCAAGGAAAAATTTGAGAAAATTTTGGGGATTTTTTATGATTTTTTTTGAATTTTGGGGTGATTTTTTAGCAGATTTAGAGGGAAAAAAATTTGGAATTTTTGTGGCAAAATTTGGAATTTTTAGGGATTTTTGGGGCAAAATTTTGGGTTATAAATGGGTGGAAAAATGAGAATTTTGGATTTGTAAAATGGGAGAAAAATTGGGATTTGTGGATCATAAAACCAAGAGGAAAAAAATTGAATTTTCAGCAGAAAAAGAAGGAAAAAATTTGAATTTTTTGGGTGCAAAACAGCAGAAAATTTTGGAATTTTGGGGAATTTTTGAGGAAAATTTTTGAGGGAAAAATTTTGAATTTTTGGGGGGAAGATTTGGGGAAAAAAATGGGAATTTTGGGGGAATTTCTCTCAGTTTTGGGGTCACAAATCTGTAAAAAAATTGGGAATTTTAACAGAAAATAAAGAATTTTAACAGAAAATAAAGAATTTTGACAAAAACCATCAAAATTTCGATTTTATTGTCCAAAAAAACCCAAAACCCCCAAAAATCGAGGTCCAAAATCGGCGTCGCCTCTTCCAGCTCCTCACAGCACCTGCAAAACCACAGACATTTGCATAAATTTGCATAAATCTGAATAAATTTGCATAAATAAACGACGTTCTCGGGGTTTGAGGGGAGAATTTTGGTGATTTTTTTTTTGGTGAAATTTTGGGATTTTTCCGGGAAATTTTTGGGGTGATTTTGGGGAAAATTTTGAGGATTTTTGGAGGGAAAAATTTGGGGAATTTTTGAGGGAAAAAATTGGAATTTTGGGGGAAAATTTGGGGATTTTTTAGGGGAATTTTGGTGGGAATTTTTAGGGGAAAATTTGGGAGGAAATTTGAGATTTTTGTGGGGAAAATTTTGCAATTTTTAGGTAAAATTTTGGGGGAAAAATTGCGGAATTTGGGGGAATTTTGGGGGATTTTTTGGGGAAAAATTCGGGGAATTTTGGGGACAGTTGTTTGGGGAGTTTGGAGAATTTTTGGGAAAATTTTGGGATTTAGGGGGAAAATTACGGGGAAAATTTGGGGGAAAATTGTGGATTTTCAGGGGAAATTTTGGAGGAAAATTGTGGATTTTTAGGGGAAATTTTGGGGTTTTTTTAGGGAAAAATTTGGAATTTTGGGGGAAAACTTTGGCGGGAAATTTTTGGGGTTTTAGAGGGAAAATTTTGGGGGAAAATTGCGGATTTTCAGGGGAAATTTTGGGATTTTTTTAGGGAAAAATTTGGAATTTTGGGTCAAAACCCTGAGTCACAAACCCATTAAAAAAAAATCGAATTTTTTGCCGAAAAATCCCCATAAATTCATTTAAAAAAATCGCTATTTTGGGGCCAGAAATTTCCCAAAATTGGGGTTTTTTACCTTGAAAACGGTGACGCCGGCGCCGTAGGAGAGGCTGAGGAGGAAGAGGATGATGAAGGCGCCGAAGGCCCAAAGGTCGGAATCTTCCGGATCCTTCTCGGCCTCCAGGCCCGGAGTGACCGAGACGCAGGCGGGGTGGAAATCTGGGCCGAAAAAGGGAAAAATTGGGAAAAATTTAAAAAAAAAATGAAATTAAAAGGGGAAAAAACAAAAAAAAAAGCGAAAAAAATCCTGGAAAATAATAATAATAATTAATAAATAAATCCCTAAAAACGAACCTAAAAAACCACAAAAATAAATTTTAAATTTTGCCATGAAACCTAAAAATGAAGCTTTTGAAAACTAAAAATGAACCCCGAAAGAAAAAGAATTTTTAAAATCCTGGAAAATAATAATAATAATTAATAAATAAATCCCTGAAAACGAACCTAAAATAAATTTTAAAATTTACAATGAAAGCTGAAAAAGAAACCTTTAATAAACTAAAAAAAATCCCCAAAAGAAAAAGAATTTCAAAAAATCCTGGAAAATAATAATCATAATTACAAGAATTAAATCCCTAAAAACGAACCTAAAATAAATTTTAAAATTTACAATGAAACCTAAAACAGAAAGTTTTGAAAATTAAAAATAATCCCCAAAAGAAAAAGAGTGAGACGCAGGCGGGGTGGAATTCTGGGGCGAAAAAGGGAAAAATTGGGAAAAAAAGAGGCGAAAATTAAAAAAAAACTGAATTAAAAGGGGAAAAATCAAGAAAAAACGGGAAAAAAAATTGACATTATTACTTCCTAAAAATTGACATTTTTTCATCCATAAATCCTTTTTTTTTTTGCTAAAAATCGGTATTTTTGCTCCTAAAAAAATCGACATTTTTGCTCCTAAAATCTCCGCATTTTTTTCACTAAAAATCGGCATTTTTGCTCAGAAAAATCCACTATTTTTTTCTCCTAAAAATTCATAATTCTGGATCCAAAAAATCCATCATTCTGGATCCTAAAAATCCATATTTTTTGCTCCAAAACCCGCCATCTTTATCTGAAAAAATTGACATTTTTCCACCTAAAAATCCACTTTTTTTTCTCCTAAAAATCCATCATTCTGGTTCCTAAAAATCCACTTTTTTCTCCTAAAAATCCATCATCCTGTACCCTAAAACTCCATATTTTTTGCTCCAAAAATCGCCATTTTTTATCTGAAAAAACTGACATTTTTCCACCTAAAAATCCACATTTTTCACCTTAAAAATCCCATTTTTTTTCCACAAAAAAAACCAACAAAAAATCCACATTTTTCATGCAAAACTTGACATATTTTCCCACCAAAATTGGGTATTTTTCCACCTAAAAACCCCAATTTTTTCCCGAAAAAACGACAAAAAAATCCACATTTTTCATGCAAAAACTGACGTATTTTTCCACCTAAAAACCCCAATTTTTTCCTGAAAAAATGACAAAAAATCCACATTTTTCACTCCAAAAATCCCATTTTTTTTCCATAAAAATCCACATTTTTCACCTAAAAACCCCCATTTTTTTTCCCAAAAAAATACACAAAATTCCAAATTTTTTATCTTTGAATTTTCACTTTATTTTTGGAATTTTTAGTAACAAACGGTGTCGGAATCGGCCAAAACCACGGAGACGTTGACGTTGGCCGGCCTGGCCGCGGATTTGTCGACGCTCCTCTGGATGAACTTCATCTCCACGCCGTCGTGTCCCACCACGCAGGAGAAGACATCGCCGCGCTTCCACTCCTCCACGCCCACCGCCAGCTTGGAGTAAACCGAGAACGTTCCGGAACCTTCCGGGGCCGTGAGGCGAAAATTGCCTCCGAAAATCCGCTTTTTTTTGGTCGAAAATCGGCTTTTTTTTGGCCAAAAATTGGTATTTTTCCTTCTAAAAACTGACATTATTACTTTCTAAAAATTGACTTTTTTTCACCTATAAATCCTTTTTTTTTTGCTAAAAATTGATATTTTTTCCTTCTAAAAAATCGACATTTTTTCACCTATAAATCCTTTTTTTTTACCAAAAATCGGTATTTTTGCTCACAAAAATCCACTTTTTTTTCTCCTAAAAATCCATCATCCTGGATCCTAAAAATCCAAATTTTTCGGTCCAAAACCCAACATTTTTATCTAAAAAAATTGACATTTTTCCACCTAAAAATCCACATTTTTTTCCCTGAAAAAACAACAAAAAATCCACATTTTTCATGCAAAAAATCCCATTTTTTTTCCATAAAAATCCACATTTTTCCACCTAAAAATCCACATTTTTTTTCCCAAAAAAAAGCCCAAAAATCCAAATTTTTTATTCTTTGAAATTTGAATTTATTTTCGGAATTTTTAATAACAAACGGTGTCGGCATCGGCCAAAACCACGGAGACGTTGACGTTGGCCGGCCTGGCCGCGGATTTGTCGACGCTCCTCTGGATGAACTTCATCTCCACGCCGTCGTGTCCCACCACGCAGGAGAAGACATCGCCGCGCTTCCACTCCTCCACCGCCACCGCCAGCTTGGAGTAAACCGAGAACGTTCCGGAACCTTCCGGGGCCATGAGGCGAAAATTGCCTCCGAAAATCCGCTTTTTTTTGGCCGAAAATCTGCTTTTTTTTGGTGAAAAATTGACATTTTTCCCTCCAAAATTTGATGTTTCTCTTTCTAAAAATTGACTTTTTTTCACCTATAAATCCTTCTTTTTTTTGCCAAAAATCGATATTTTTTCCTTCTAAAAATTGACATTTTTTTCACTTATAAATCCTTTTTTTTTTTCTCCAAAAATCGGTATTTTTGCTCCTAAAATCCACTATTTTTTTCTCCTAAAAATCCGTCATTCTGGATCCTAAAAATCCACTTTTTTTGCCTAAAAAATCCATCATTCTGGATCCTAAAAATCCACTTTCTTGCTCCTAAAAATCCATCATTCTAGATCCTAAAAATCCACTTTTTTTTCTCCTAAAAATCCATCATCCTGTACCCTAAAACTCCATATTTTTTTGCTCAAAAACCCGACATTTATCTAAAAAAATAGTCAGTTTTCATGATAAAAATCCACATTTTTCACCCTAAAAATCCCAAATTTTTCCACAAAATATGACAAAAAAATCCACATTTTTCATGCAAAAATTGACATTTTTCCACCTAAAAATCCCAATTTTTTCCTGAAAAAACGACAAAAAAATCCACATTTTTCATGCAAAAAATCGACGTATTTTTCCACCTAAAAACCCCAATTTTTTTCCCGAAAAAACGACAAAAAAATCCACATTTTTCATGCAAAAATTGACATTTTTCCACCTAAAAATCCCAATTTTTCACCTAAAAACCCCAATTTTTTTCCCAAAAAAAAGCCCAAAAATCCAAAATTTTAATTCTTGAAATTTTGAGTTTATTTTTGGAAAATTCAATAACAAACGGTGTCGGAATCGGCCAAAACCACGGAGACGTTGACGTTGGCCGGCCTGGCCGCGGATTTGTCGACGCTCCTCTGGATGAACTTCATCTCCACGCCGTCGTGTCCCACCACGCAGGAGAAGACATCGCCGCGCTTCCACTCCTCCACCGCCACCGCCAGCTTGGAGTAAACCGAGAACGTTCCGGAACCTTCCGGAGCGTCCGGAACCGGGCCCAGCACCGAGAATTTCCCAGCAGCCACCGGGACGTCCTGGTGGCTCCACGTGACCACGACGTCGCGCGGGAAGAAGCCGCTGGCCAGGCAGGTCAAGATGGCCGACTCGGAGCGCGCCAAGTCCTCGGCGGGAGGGGGGAACACGAACACCTTGGGAGGGACCACGCGGCCGCCTGGAACGGGGGGGAGGGTGGGAGGAGCCAAAAATGGTTTGGGGGGGGAGTGGTTCCGGTTTGGGGGAGCCAATCCCAGTTTGGGGGAGCCAATCCCAGTTTGGGGGACCCATTCCCAGTTTGGGGTCCCAGTTTGAGGGACAGGTCCCAGTTTGGGGTCCCAGTTTGGACCAGACCATTCCCAGTTTGGGGGAACCAATCCCAGTTTGGGGTCCCAGTTTGGACCAGACCATTCCCAGTTTGGGGGAACCAATCCCAGTTTGGGGTCCCAGTTTGGACCAGACCATTCCCAGTTTGGGGGGGACTGGTCCCAGTTTGGGGTCCCAGTTTGAGGAACCAATCCCAGTTTGGGTTCCCAGTTTGGGGTCCCAGTTTGGGGGAACCAATCCCAGTTTGGGGTCCCAGTTTGGGGTCCCAGTTTGAGGAACCATTCCCAGTTTGGGGGAGCCAATCCCAGTTTGGGTTCCCAGTTTGGGTTCCCAGTTTGGGGGACTGGTCCCAGTTTGGGGTCCCAGTTTGAGGAACCAATCCCAGTTTGGGGTCCCAGTTTGGGGCTCAGGTCCCAGTTTGGGTTCCCAGTTTGAGGAACCAATCCCAGTTTGGGTTCCCAGTTTGGGTTCCCAGTTTGGGGGAACCAATCCCAGTTTGGGGGAACCAATCCCAGTTTGGGGTCCCAGTTTGGACCAGACCATTCCCAGTTTGGGGGAGCCAATCCCAGTTTGGGGTCCCAGTTTGGGGGAACCAATCCCAGTTTGGGGTCCCAGTTTGGGGTCCCAGTTTGAGGAACCAATCCCAGTTTGGGTTCCCAGTTTGAGGAACCATTCCCAGTTTGGGTTCCCAGTTTGAGGAACCATTCCCAGTTTGGGTTCCCAGTTTGAGGAACCAATCCCAGTTTGGGTTCCCAGTTTGGGGAACCAATCCCAGTTTGGGGTCCCAGTTTGGGGGAACCAATCCCAGTTTGGGGTCCCAGTTTGGGGAACCAATCCCAGTTTGGGTTCCCAGTTTGGGGGAACCAATCCCAGTTTGGGTCCCCAGTTTGGGTTCCCAGTTTGGGGGGGGGATTCCCAGTTTGGGTTCCCAGTTTGGGGTCCCAATTTCGGGTCCCAGTTTGAGGAACCATTCCCAGTTTGGGTTCCCAGTTTGAGGAACCAATCCCAGTTTGGGGTCCCAGTTTGGAGGAACCATTCCCAGTTTGGGTTCCCAGTTTGGACCAGACCATTCCCAGTTTGGGGTCCCAGTTTGGACCAGACCATTCCCAGTTTGGGGTCCCAGTTTGGACCAGACCATTCCCAGTTTGGGGTCCCAGTTTGGACCAGTCCATTCCCAGTTTGGGGTCCCAGTTTGGGGTCCCAGTTTGGACCAGACCATTCCCAGTTTGGGGTCCCAGTTTGGACCAGACCATTCCCAGTTTGACCAGTTGACCATCCCAGTATGGACCAGTTGGAGCTCCCAGTGTAGACCAGTATAAACCAGTATGGACCAGTATAAACCAGTATAAACCAGTATGGACCAGTATAGACCAGTATAAACCAGTATGGACCAGTATGGACCAGTATGGACCAGTATAGACCAGTATAAACCAGTATGGACCAGTAACCTCCCAGTATGGACCAGTAACCCACAAAAAATAAAATCTAAAAATCTCCCCAAAAATCCCCAAAAATAATCCTAAAAATTCCCTAAAAATTCCCTAAAAACTCCCTAAAAAACCCGCAAAAAATCCCCAAAAATCCCCCAAAAAACCCCAAAAAATCCCCAAAAATCCCCAAAAAAATCCCAAAAAATCCCAAAAAATCCCCAAAAACCCCCCAACCCCCCAATTTCCCCCCAAAACCCCAATTTTTCCCCCCAAAACCCCCTCACCTGTGTCCTTCTTCACGCTGCCCCTCAGCGTCTCCTCGCCCACCTTCACCTCGCACGTGAACTCATCGCCCGAATTCCAATCCTCGGCGCAGATCCCCAGGAAGCTCTCGATGACGTAATATCCGTTGGGCAGCCTGTGGGCGGGGCCGGAAGTGGCCACGCCCACCGAGGCCACGCCCCCTGAGCGGGTCCAGGTGAACTCGATGCCGTCGGGGGATTTGACATTGGCGACCACGCAGGTGAGGTTGGGGTGGGTGGACAGGTAAAGGTCCTGCAGGGACGGCGGCAGCACCGTCACCGACGGCGTGGGGACCGGGGCTGTGAAAAGGAAAAAAAATTTGGGTCGAAAAAACGAAATTTCGGGAAAAAAATTTGGTTTTTTTAGGAGAAAATTGGGGTTTTTTACGGAAAAATTTGGGTTTTTTAAGGGAAAAAATCGGGATTTTTGTCGTCGAAATATTAAAAAGAAAAATTCTGAGAAAATCCCCAAAAACAATACCCCAAAAATTCACAAAATATTAACCCAAAATTTCCAAAAAAATACCCCAAAAATTCACAAAATATTAAAAAAAAATTCCAAGAAAATCCCCAAAAAATACCCCAAAAATTCGCAAAATATTCCAAAAAAAATTCCAAGAAAATCCAAAAAAATACCCCAAAAATTTGCAAAATATTAAAAAAATCCTCCAAGAAAATCCCAAAAAATACCCCAAAAATTCGCCAAATATTCCAAAAAATCCCTAAAAACACCCCAAAAAATACCCTAAAAATCCACCAAAAAAATTCCAAAAAATTCTGAAAAAACCCCCAAAATTCCCCAATCACCCAAAATCCCTGAATCACTCAAAAATTCCCAAAAATCCAAAAAAAATCCCAAAAAATAAAAAAAAAATCCCCGAAAAATCCGAAACTCTTGGCTTACCGGTGCAGTAGGTGCTGATGTTGGCCTCCAGGGGCGTGGCCAGGTGGGCGTGGCTCGCCCGGCAGCTGAAGGTGGCGCCCGAATCCCACAAATCCCGGCTGACGTTGGCGCGGCCGCTCAGCGTCGTCGTCGCCGCCCCCTCATGTCCGGCCCCGCCCTCCTCGCAGCTGGAAAGCTCCGCCCCCAGCTCGGTGACGCGACCGTCGACCAACCAGGCGAGCTGGGCGTCGCCGGCGCCGCGGCCGCGCACCTGGCACAGCAGGAACACCTGGGGGTCCTCGGGGTGGGCTTGGTTGGGGTCGCTCAGGAGGGAGATGGAGAGGTTCGGAGTGGGGAGCACGGGGCAGGCTGGGGGGGAAAAGTGAGGTCAAAAAATTGCAGCAGAAATAGCAAAAAAAATCCCGATTTAAAATGGCCGAAATTGGGGCCCAAGATGGCTGAAAATGGAGCCAAAATGGCTGATTCAAAATGGCTGAAATTGGATCCAAAATGGCCGAAAATGGAGCCAAAATGGCTGATTCAAAATGGCTGAAATGGATCCAAAATGGCTGATTCAAAATGGCCAAAATTGGAGCCAAAATGGCCGAAATTGGGGCCCAAGATGGCTGAAAATGGATCCAAAATGGCTGATTCAAAATGGTAGAAATTGGAGCCAAAATGGCTGAAAATGGATCCAAGATGGCTGATTCAAAATGGCCGAAATTGGATCCAAAATGGCCAATCAAAAATGGTCAAAATTGGAGCCAATATGGCCGAAAATGGAGCTAAAATGGCTGAAATTTGATCCAAGATGGCTGCTTCAAAATGGCCGAAATTGGATCCAAAATGGCTGATTCAAAATGGTCAAAATTGGAGCCAATATGGCCGAAAATGGAGCTAAAATGGCTGAAATTGGGGCCCAAAATGGCTGAAAATGGATCCAAGATGGCTGATTCAAAATGGCCGAAATTGGGAGACAAAATGGCCAAAAAGCAGATCCAAGATGGCCGAAAATGGATCCAAAATGCTCAAAATTGGAGACAAAATGGCTGATCCAAAATGACCGAGATTGGACCCATGATGGCCGAAATTGGGAGCCAAAATGGCCGAAATTGGAGCCAAGATGGACGATCAAAAATGATAGAAAATCTGATCCAAGATGGCCGAAAACTGAGCTGAAATGGCTGAAATTGGATCCAAAATGGCCGCTTCAAAATGGCTGAAATTGGATCCAAAATGGCCGATTCAAAATGGCCGAAATTGGAGCCAAGATGGCTGAAATTGGGGCCCAAGATGGCTGAAAATGGATCCAAAATGGCTGATTCAAAATGGCTGAAATGGATCCAAAATGGCTGATTCAAAATGGCCAAAATTGGAGCCAAAATGGCTGAAATTGGGGCCCAAGATGGCTGAAAATGGATCCAAAATGGCTGATTCAAAATGGCTGAAATGGATCCAAAATGGCTGATTCAAAATGGCCGAAATTGGATTCAAAATGGCCGGTTCAAAATGGCTGAAATTGGATCCAAAGTGGCAGAAAATGGATCCAAAATGGCTGATTCAAAATGGCTGAAATGGATTCAAAATGGCTGCTTCAAAATGGCTGAAATTGGATCCAAAATGGCTGAAATTGGATCCAACATGGCCAAAATTGGGAGGCAAAATGGCCAATCCAAGATGGCTGAAATTGGATCCAACATGGCCGAAATTGGGACCCAAGATGGCCGAAAATGGAGCCAAAATGGCTGATTCAAAATGGCTGATTCAAAGTGGCTGAAATTATAGCCAAAGTGGCTGAAAATGGATCCAAAATGGCCGATCCAAGATGGCCGAAATGGAGTTAAAATGGCTGATCCAAAATGGCCGACAATGGATCCAGGATGGAGGAAATGGAGCCAAAATGGCTGATTCAAAATGGCCGAAATTGGATCCAAAATGGCCGATTCGAAATGGTAGGAATTGGAGCCAATATGGCCAAAAATAGAGCTAAAATGGCTGAAATTTGATCCAAGATGGCTGCCTAAAAATGGCCGAAATTGGATCCAAAATGGCCGAAAAGCTTATCCAAGATAGCCGAAATTGGAGCCAAAATGGCTGATTCAAAATAAACATAATTGGCTCCAAAATGGCCAAAATTGGATTCAAAATGGCTGCTTCAAAATGGCTGAAAATGGATCCAAAATGACTGAAATTAGATCCAACATGGCTGCTTCAAAATAAATATAATTGGATCCAAAATGGCTGATTCAAAATGGCTGAAATTGGATCCAAGATGGCCAAAATTGGGAGCCAAAATGGCCAATCCACGATGGCTGAAATTGGATCCAACATGGCCGAAATTGGGACCCAAGATGGCCAATCAGAAATGGTAGAAAATCTGATCCAAGATGGCCGAAAATTCAGCTAAAATGGCTGAAATTGGATCCAAAATGGCCGCTCCAAAATGGCCAAAATTGGATCCAAGATGGCTGATTTTAAATAGTCAAAATTGGAGCCAAGATGGCCGAAAATGGAGCTAAAATGGCCGAAATTGGATCCAAGATGGCCGAAATTGCATCCAAGATGGCCGCTCCAAAACGCTCCTCACCTACAATGTCCTCCTCGTAGTTCTTGCCCCGGTGCTGCACCCGGCACTGGAACGACTTCCCATTGGCCAGTTCGGCGCTCAGCGTCACCTGGGAGCTCGCCCCGAAACTTCCGGCCGCCATTTGCACTTCCGGAAAGTTCCGGGTGGCGTTGGAGGCCACGCCCACCCAGGAGATCTGGGCCGGGTGGGGGAAGAAACCGGAAGCGAAGCAGCCGAAGGTCACGTCGCCCTCGCAGTCCTCGCAGGTGTACATGGGAAAGATGGTGGGGGAGTGGGCGGGCTCTGTGAGGAGAGATTTGCATAATTAGGCCACGCCCACATGGGGGAAAAAACTGACCCCAAATACCCTAAAAAAACCCCCCCAAAATTGCCCTAAAATTGGAGCCAAGATGGCCGAAATTGGACCCAAAATGAATCCAAGATGGCTGAAATTGGATCTAAAATAGTCAATCCAAGATGGCCGAAAATCCAACCCAAGATGGCCGAAATTGGACCCAAAAATGGATCCAAGATGGCCGAAAATAAAACCCAATATGGCTGAAATTGGATCCAAAATGGTCAATCCAAGATGGCCGAAATTGGACCCAAAAATGGATCCAAGATGGCCGAAAATAAAACCCAATATGGCTGAAATTGGATCCAAAATGGTCAATCCAAGATGGCCGAAAATCCGAATCAAAATGGCCGAAATTGGACCCCAAAATGGATCCAAGATGGCCGAAATTGGATCCAAAATGGCCAAAATTGGATCCAAGATGGCCGAAACCCCTGCAGGTGTACAGGGGGAAGACGGTGGGGGAGTGGGCGGGCTCTGTGAGGAGAGATTTGCATAATTAGACCACGCCCACATGGGGGAAAAACCCTGCCCAAAATTGACCCAAAAACCCCGAAAAATTGCCCCAAAATTCGAGCCAAGATGGCCGAAAACCCAACCCAAGATGGCCGAAATTGGACCTCCAAATGAATCCAATATGGCCGAAATTGGATCCAAAATGGTCAATCCAAGATGGCCGAAAATCCAATCCAAGATGGCCGAAATTGGACCCCAAAATGGATCCAAGATGGCCGAAATTGGATTCAAAATGGCTGAAATTGGATCTAAAATAGTCAATCCAAGATGGCCGAAATTGGAGCCCAAAATGGATCCAAGATGGCCGAAAATCTGATTAAAAATGGCCGAAATTGGATCCAAAATGGCCGATCCAAGATGGCCGAAATTGGATCTAAAATGGCCGAAATTGGATCCAAAATGGCCGATCCAAGATGGCCGAAATCAGATATAAAATGGCCGAAATTCAAGCCAAGATGGCCGACCAAAAATGGCAGAAAAATGAGCAAAAATTGATCCAAAATGGCCAAAATTGGATCCAAGATGGCCGATCCAAGATGGCCGAAAATCCAATTTTAAATTGATTTAAAATGGCCAAAAATGCGATTTTAAAATGGGAGAAATTGGAGCCAAAATGGCCGAAATTGGAGCCAAGATGGCCGCTCCAAGATGGCCGAAAATCCGATTTAAAATTGATGGAATTGGGTCCAAAATGGCCGCTCCAAGATGGCAGAAAATGGAGCAAAATTTGGGTCCAAAATTGCCAAAAATTGGTGCAAAAATGACAAAAAAATTGGATTTAAAATTGGATCCAAAATGGCGGATCCAAGATGGCCGACGCTGGATTCAAAATGGCCGCCATTGGATTCAAAATGGCCGACACTGAATTCAAAATGGCGGATCCAAGATGGCCGACACTGAACCCCAAAATATTCAAAATTTACCCCAAAAAATTCCCAAAAATTCCATTTAAAAAAAAAAAAAGGGCGGGAAATCCCTGAGGGCAGTGGGCGTGGCCACACCCCTCATTAGCATAAACCAAACCCCGCCCCCTTAATTTTAAAAAATAAAAATAAAAATTTAAAAAAAAACCAAAAAAAAATCAAATCCAAAATGGCCGAAAATGGCGGGAAAACCTCGGTGGGCGTGGCCTCCGTGCTTAGACCCCCCCTCATTTGCATATCCAAGCCCCGCCCACCCCAGGAAACCCCAAAACCTCCAAAATTTCCCCCAAAATAAAAAACCACAAAAAAAACAAAACAAGGGCAGGAAATTGCGGTTTCCGATTGGCCACGCCCCGTCTGGGAGTGACGTCATGGCTGATGACGTCACCAGGCCACGCCCACCCCCCCCTCTAGGTGAGAGCAGCTGAATCCAGGTGAGAATTTTGGGGCGAATTTTGTGAATTTTGGGCAATTTTGGGGCGATTTTTTCGGGGTTTTTTTTTAAATTTTTAAATTTTAGGCTCAGTTTTGGTTTTTTTAGGGTTTAAACTCGGTTTTAGCTGAGAAAAATTGGGGTAAATCGCTGAAATTTTGGGCAATTTTTATGATTTTTTGCAATTTTTTTGTAATTTTGGTGATTTTTGAGCTGAATTTTAAACTCAGTTTTGGGTTGAATTTTGGCATTTTTGGGTTTAAATTTCTTTTTTCAGCCTCACTGGTCTGACTCACCTAGAAATTGGGTAAATCTCAAATTGGATTTGCATTGTATTTTTTAATTTTGCTCTTTTGGTTGAATTGGCATTTTTGGGTTAAATCATTTTACAGCTCACTGTCTGGACCACTAGAATTTGGTAAGTTTTGGGGATTTTGGGCAAATTTTTGCCAATTTTTAGTGAATTTTCTGGGATTTTTCATATTTTTAGGCTCAGTTTTAATTTGAATTTTGGCATTTTTGGGTTTTAATTTGGTTTTAACAAAACCTCACCTGAGCTGAGCTCACCTGAGGAAATTTTGGGTTAAATTTCTGAAATTTTGGCAATTTTTGCAATTTTTGTGAATTTTTGGATTTTTAATATTTTAGTCTCCATTTTGGGTTTGAATTTGGCATTTTTGGGTTTAAATTTCGTTTTAACAAAAACTCACCTGGTCTGAGCTCACCTGAGAAGATTTTGGGGTAAATTTCTCCAATTTTGGGCAATTTTTGGCAATTTTTATGATTTGGGATTTTTAAAATTTAGTCTCATTTTGGGTAATTTTGGGATTTTTGGGTTCAACTTGTTTTTAAAATCCTCACCTGAGCTGAGCTCACCTGAGCTGATTTTGGGTTAAATTTCTGAAATTTTGGGCAAATTTTGCCAATTTTTAATGAATTTTTATGAATTTTTAACATTTTAGTCTCAATTTTGGGATAAATTTTTGGATTTTTGGGTTCAAACTCGGTTTTATCAAATCCTCGCCCGACCTGAGCTCACCTGAGGCATTTTTGGGTTAAATTTCCTCAATTTTGGGCAATTTTGCAATTTTTTATGATTTTATGAATTTTTAACATTTTAGTCTCCATTTTGGGATAAATTTTTGGATTTTTGGGTTCAAACTCGGTTTTATCAAATCCTCGCCCGACCTGAGCTCACCTGAGACGATTTCCGGGTAAGTTTTGCCAATTTTGGGTTTAAATTCTTAAATTTCCGTCAAATTTTCCCGATTTTTTAAACCTCGCTCCCAATTTTGGGCCGAATTTTGGGGATTTTGGGGTTCAAGTCGGTTCTGGGTTCTGGGGGGAATTTTGGGAAAATTTTGGGAATTTTTTCAGAATTTTTTGGGAAATTTTTGGGGCTAAAAATCCCAAATTCGGGGGTGAGGTTGGGGCTGGAAATCCTTCCCAGTTTAAACCAGTTTGGACCAGTCCAAATTCCCCAAAATTTTCCCCAAAATTCACAAAAAAAATTCCTCCCCAAAATTCCCCCTAAAATCAGAAATTTTCCCCCAAAATTTCCTTCAAAAATTTTAAAAAAATTCCTCAAATTTCCTCATCCAAAGTCCTGGAAAAACTCCCCAAAATTTCTGAAAAATTCTGCAAAAATTCCCCCCAAGAATTAAAAACAAAATCACCAAAATTCCCCCTAAAATCAGAAAATTCCCCCAAAATTTCCTTCAAAAATTACAAAAAAAAAATTCCTCAAAATTCCTCCCCAAAATTTCCGAAAAATTCTGCAAAAATTCCCTTCAAAAATCCCCAAAAAATTCCCCAAAATTCCCCAAAAATTCCTCCCCGAAATCCCCCCTAAAATCAGAAATTTCCCCCAAAATTTCCTTTAAAAAATTACAAAAAAAATTTCTCAAAATTCCCCCTCAAAATTTCCGCAAAAATTCCCCTCAAAAATCCCCAAAAATTTCCCCAAAATTTCCTTTAAAATTTTTTTTAAAGTTCCTCAAAATTCCTCACCCAAAATCCCGGAAAAACTCCCCAAAATTTCCACAAAAATTCCCCTCAAAAAATCCCCAAAAATCACCCAAAAATTCCCAGACCAGTATAGACCAGTATAGACCAGTCCCAGCCCAGCATTCCCAGTTTAAACCAGTATAAACCAGTCCAGCCCAGCTTAAACCAGTATAAACTAGTATAGACCAGTATAGACCAGTACCAGCCCCAGCTTTCCCAGTTTAAACCAGTATAAACCAGTATAAACCAGTATAGACCAGTACAAACCAGTATAAACCAGTCCAAACCAGTATAAACCAGTATAGACCAGTATAGACCAGTACCAGCCCAGCTTTCCCAGTTTGGACCAGTATAAACCAGTCCAGCCCAGCTTAAACCAGTATAAACCAGTATAGACCAGTATAGACCAGTCCCAGCCCAGCATTCCCAGTATAAACCAGTACAAACCAGTAAAAGCACAAAAAAAACCCAAAAAAATCCCATTTTTTTATCATTTTTTGCCATTTTTTTCTGATTTTTTACCCATTTTTCACCATTTTAAAGCCCCAAATCCACTCCCAGTTCATCCAATCCCAGTATAAACCAGTATAAACCAGTCCAGCCCAGCTTAAACCAGTATAAACCAGTATAGACCAGTCCCAGCCCCAGCATTCCCAGTATAAACCAGTATAGACCAGTCCAAACCAGTATAAACCAGTATAAACCAGTCCAAACCAGTATAAACCAGTCCAGCCCAGCTTAAACCAGTATAAACCAGTATAAACCAGTATAAACCAGTATAGACCAGTTTAGAACCAGTCCCAGCCCAGAATTTCCAGTTTGGACCAGTTTAAACCCATTTGGACCAGTCCAAACCAGTTTAAACAAGTATAGACCGGTCCCAACCCAGCATTCCCAGTTTGAACCAGTATAAACCAGTATAAACCAGCTTAGACCAGTATAAACCAGTTTAGACCAGTCCCAGCTTCAGCTTTCCCAGTTTGGACCAGTATAAACCAGTCCAAACCAGTGTAAACCAGTACCAGCCAGCATTCCCAGTACAGACCAGTACAAACCAGTAAAAGCAGAAAAAACCCCGAAAAAATCCCATTTTTTTCCATTTTTTGCCCATTTTTCACCATTTTAGAGCCCCAAATCCACTCCCAGTTCATCCCAATCCCAGTACAAACCAGTACAAACCAGTACAAACCAGTATGGACCAGTCCAGGCTCCCAAATGCCCCAAAAATTTCCCCAAAAAATCCCCAAAATTTTCCCTCAAAAATTCCCCCAAAATTGTCCCAAAATCAGCAAACAAAAAAAAAAAATTCTCCCAAAAAAATTCCCCCAGAAATTATCCCGAAATTAAAAAAAAAAATCCCCAAAATTTCCCAAAATTCCCAAAATTTCCCCAAAAATTCCCCCATATTTCCCAAAAATAGCAAAAAATTTCCTCCCTAAAAATTCCCCCAGAAATTACCCCCAAAATTAAAAAAAATCCCCAAAATTTCCCAAAAATTCCCCCAAAAAATTCCCCCAAATTCCCCCAAAAAATTCCCCAAAATTTCCCAAAAAATCCCAGAAAATTCCATCCAAAACTCCACCAAAAAAATCGCCCAATTTTCCCCCAAAATCCCCAAAATTTTCCCTCAAAAATTAAAAAAAAATTCAAAATTTCCCCCCAAAATTTCCCTCAAATCTCCCAAAAAAATTCCCTAAAAATTGCCCCAAAAATTAAAAAAAAATTCCCAAATTTTCCTCAAAATTCCTCCAAAAATCCCCCAAAAATTCCTAAAAATTTCGAATATTTCCCCAAAATTCCCAAATTTTTTCCCCAAAATTTTCCCCAAATTCCTCAAAATTTGCCCAAAATTTCCACAAAATTCAAAAAAATTCCTCAAAATTTGCCCAAAATTCCCCAAATTTCACCAACATTTGTTTTTCCCCGCAGGCCACGCCCCCCGGCTGGACGGAGGCTCCTGATTGGCTCCCGCCTGGATCCGCTCGCTCCTGATTGGCTCCCGCGTGGATCCCGCGGCTCCTGATTGGCTGCGGCCCTGGGGGAGGGAAAAATGGGGGAAAAAATGAGAAAAAGGGGAAAATTCAGGGGGGAATAAAAAAATTGGGAATTTTGGGGAGGGAAAATGGGGAAAAATGGGGAAAAAATTTGATTTTTTGGGGGAAAAAATTGGAATTTCTGGGGGGAATTTTGGGCAAAAATATCAAGAAAAAAGGAAAATTTGGGGAGGAAATTCTGGGATAAAAAATCCCAAAATTGGCCAAAAAAAAGGAGAAATTTGGGGAGGAAAATCTGGGCTGAAACAGCCAAAAATGTCCCCAAAAAAATGTCCCAAAATTTGGAATTTTTGGGGAGAAATTTTGGCTAAAATTGTTCCAAAATTGGCCAAAAAATGGGGAAATTTGGGGAGGAAAATTTGCGATAAAATGGCCCAAAAATGACCCAAAAATTGGGAATTTTAGAGAGGAAAATTTGGGCTAAAATGGCCCAAAATTGGCCAAAAATTTGGATATTATTGGAGGGAAATTTGGGATAAAATAACAAAAAAAAATTGTCCATAAAAAAGAATTTTGGGGAGGAAAAATTGGGCAAAAATGACCAAAAATGTCCCCAAAAATTGGAAATTTTAAGAGGAAAATTTGGGCTAAAATGGCCCCAAAAATGACCCAAAAATTGGAATTTTTTCGGGAGGAAAATTGGGATAAAATGTCCCAAAAAATGTCTCAAAAAATTGGAATTTTGGGGAGGAAAATTGGGATAAAATGTCCCAAAAAATTGGAATTTTGGGGTGGAAAATTGGGATAAAATGTCCCAAAAAAAAGTCTCAAAAAGGGAAATTTTTTGGGGGAAAAAAATTGGGCTAAAATGACCAAAAAAAAGTCCCAAAAAAATTTGGAAATTTTAAGGGGAAAATTTTGAGCTAAAATAGCCAAAAATACCCAAAAATTTAAATTTTTGGGGGGGAAAATTTGGGGATAAAATGTCTCAAAAAAATGTCCAAAATTTGGGAATTTTTTGGGGGGAAAATTGGGAAAAAAAAGACCCAAAAAGTTTTTTTGGGGGAAAAAAAAGGATAAAATTCCCCCAAAAAATTGGAATTTTGGGGGGGAAAATTTTTGGGCAAAACCCAAAAAGCCCCCAAAAATAAATTTTTTGGGAATTGGCAAAATTCTCCTAAATTTCAAAATTTTTGGGGAAAATTTGCCCAAAAAGCCCCAAAAATTCGGAATTTGGGGGGAAAAAAAAAAACCAAAAAATTTGGGAATTTTTGGGCCCAAATTTCCCGGGGTTTGGCCACACGAGGGCGCCCCGGGATCGATTTTGGGGGGAAAAAGGGGAAATTTGGGGGTGGGGGAGGGGCGGGAGGGGGCGGGGCCAGGACGGGGACGGAGCCGCGAGCGGGGAAGGTGAGGAGGGGACGGGTTTGGGGCGAAAACGCGAAAATTTGGGAAAAAACGGGGAAAAAATGGGAAAAAAATCGGAATTTTTGGGGTATTTTAGGGTAAAATGGGGAAAAAAATCGGAATTTTTGGGGGTAAAATGGGGAAAAAAGGGAATTTTTGGGAGTTTTTTGGGAGGGAAAATTTGGGGGAAAAGGAGGAAAAGGTAAAAAATTGAATTTTGGGGGGAAAATTGGGGGGAAAAGGAAAAAATTGGGCAAAATTGGGAAATTTTGAGACGAAAATTTTGGGGGGAAAATTTGGAAAATGGGAAAAAAAAGGGAAATTTTTTGGGGGGAAATTTTGGGGGGAAAAAAAGGGGGTTTTAAGGAGGGAAAAATTGGGGGGAAAATGAGAAAAAATTGGGGAAAAATTGGGAAATTTTAAAAGGGAAAATTGGGGGAAAAAAAAGGAATTTTTGGGGGAAAAAATTGGGGGTAAAATGGGGAAAAATTGGAAAAACATTGGAAATTTTTTTGGGGGGGAAAAAGGGGAAAAAAGGGCAAAAAATTAAAAAATGGAATTATTGGGAGAAAAATTGGGGTGAAATTGGGAAATTTTGAGACAGAATTTTGGGGGGAAAAATTTGGAAAAAAAAGGGGGCCCAAAAAAGGAAAAAAATTTTGGG
>NW_026993074.1:0-20550 GCF_028769735.1 Zonotrichia leucophrys gambelii
AGACCTTGGAGATCATCAAGTCCAACCTGTGCCTGAAACTCCCTTTGGTCTCCCTAGCCTCCTTTCCTCAGGATAAACAACCCAGCTCCCTCAGCACTACTCACAGGACTTGTGCTCCAGACCCCTCCCCAGCCTTGTTGCCCTTCTCTGGACACGCTCCAGCCCCTCCATGTCCTTCCTAAATTGGGGGGCTCAGAAGTGGAACAGCACTCCACGTGCTGCCCAAGCAGTTCTGAGCACAGGGGAAGAATCCCTGCCCTGCTCCTGCTGGCCACACCATTCCTGATCCAGGCCAGGAGCCATTGGCCTGCTTGCCCACCTGGGCACACTGCTGGCTCATGTCCAGCCTGCTGTCCATCAGTGCCCCAGGTCCCTTTCTGCCTGGCTGCTCTCCAGCCACTCTGTCCCCAGCCTGTATCAATGCAGGGTTGTTGTGGACAAAGTGCAGAACCTGGGACTTGGTCTTGTTTAACCTCACCTTGTTGGATTTGGGCTCTGGATCCAGCCTGTCCCGGGCCCTCTGCAGAACCCTCCTACCCTCCAGCAGATCCACACTCACACCCCCCTTGGTGTCATCTGCAGATTTGCTGATGCTGGAGTCAGTCCCCTCATGCAGATCATCAATGCAGATATTGAAATCCACACTGGCTGACTTTGATCCCTCGGCCATCCTGTGGGTGCTCTGTGATGGCACTCAAGGTGATCTGTTCCATAACTATGCTGGGCACCCAGCTCAGGCTGACAGGCCTGGAGTTCTCCAGTTCCCCTTCTTGTGGATGGGCTCACATTGACACCTCCAGTCCTCTGGGACCTCCCTGCTGAGCCAGCACTGATGGTAAACGTTGGAGAGCAGCTTGGGGAGCTCATCTACCAGCTCCATCATCCCCCTGGGATTGATCCCATCTGATCCCATACACCTGTGAGCATCTGAGTGTCTCAGCAGGTCACCAACTACTTCCTCCTGTGTTGGGAATTTAGCTGGGTATGGACTGGAAAAGTACAAAAGCATGGCTAATTCCAAGTCCTGCACCTGCATAGATAGCATGTCCTTGGGCCTAGCTGTAGTCTGATAACAAACAGTGAAAGAGACATGAGAAAAGAGAGATGTAACCCCTAAAGAATGAGGAAGAGTTCATGGCATAGTTTAACCAATAGATTGTTTGGCTTACAGAATATTCAAAAGCTTACTATTTGCTGTATAAGTGTTTGATACTTTCTTCAATAAACTGGGCCGGACCGTACCGGACTGGGCCTGTGATGAAACATCTGGTGTCCAGGTCTCCTTCCTTCGACAAATGGTGACCCTGAACGCTGACCCCCCCTCGTCTCGACTAAAAGAAAAAGGGGGAGAACACGCCATGGTCAAGGAAGTTGGACCTGGTCCTGAGCAGCCAGGACAGTGCCGGAATTTTGAAGGACCCTTGGGGTTCACACGGGTGACCTGAGCCATTCACGTGCTGCCGGAAGCCTGAAAGCTGCAAAGAGCGCTCACGAAAAGGTCTGAAAAGGCAAGCAGCATATTAGTTATTCGCCGCGTATCTAGAATGGCGAGAGATAAAGGGGATAAATTTGTTATTAGCCTACGGATATGCTGAAGAAATTTTCCTTAACCCACATACGGTCTATGAACTCTCAGAACAGAGAAAATTTGGGGATATACTGTGGGAAGCAGTGTTAGAAGATGATAAAACAGCAAGGAAACCGAGCAAGCCATGGCAAGTGATGCAGCACACACTGCTTCGGCATATTTCTGAATGCAAATCAGCAGCCGCGGCTCGGGACGCCTGCTGGGCTATCCTACTCCAAACTCGGCATGGGCGCAGCCGCGGGGGCCACGGCGGAAGCCGAGCCAGCCGCCCAGGAGCCGCCAGGGAAGCCGCGCCGACAAGCCGCGTGGGGAGCCCAGCAGCTGTGGAGGCCAAGAACGGGGGGAGCCGCGCCGCACCCAGTGCGGGGGAAGCCGAGCCGACCAGCGGTGGCTACAGCGGAATCACAGCCTGCCGGCGAAAAAAAAAAAGAGCCCAGTGCGGGGTGGTCGGCCCCTCCGACACAGGCGCCGCGGGACCGGAGCGCTTTTCCAGCGGGAGAGCTTCTCCCTCCGCCCCGCAGCCGGCAAAAGCTTCAATGTGAGACCTAACAGCCGTAAATAAATGTGACTCTTGTCAACAAAAGAAAGATTCCTACTGCAATTAAGAGACCAGTGATAATAAACAAGCAACACCAAAGAATATCAAGACGTTTCTCACCTAAGTGTTTAAAAGGGACTTTTGTTCTTCCTAACAAATTTTAGACATCAGAAGCCCAAAAAAACTTAGTCGGTAAAACATCAGACTCCAAAATTGTATTTTGAAAAATTTAAAAATGTTAAAAATAAGTTAAAGTAGTTATATAAATAAAATATAATAAGTGTATTTTTTATATTTTTTGCGCTTTGTTTAGATGTGATAGATGTGGAAGCGAGCACTTATTGGAATATGAATCCAAATATTACCAGTTAGATGGTGCCTGGGCCAGTCTGGTGCTAGCTGCTGGGCCAAAGGCGGCATCTGTGGTGTAGATCACCCCAGAGATACCTTGGCTGCTGGAGATTGCAGCAGGGCACTGAACAAGTCCAGGCTTGTCAGGAACTCCGTTTACCTCAGGAGAGAGAGCTTCTGGCGATGGTGAAGAGAAAAAGGAGAGGATTCTGCTGGAGGGTTATATCCAGATGTTTATTCCATGGTTACAGAGGTCTGAACTGGGGCAACTGCTCCAACAGAATCCCAGCCGCATGGTCTGATTAACCTTTTAAGCTCAGGAACAGGGGAAGGGGAGGGGACAGGTGAGCTACCAACCAGGTGAAAGGGGCAGGGTCTCAAGGGACTAGGGACACCTATACGGTCCAATGTCCCCCAGGCCTGAGGAGCATCTTTTGAATTTGACGAACCACACGACGCCTTGCTGGAATCTTAAGCCTGATTGACAGGACTCACTCAGCAAGGGGGCGAGGGGGAAGGGAGTGAGGTATAGGCACACCTGGGAAGGGACCCGGAAGTTTAAAACAGGACATTGCAACACACCGCAACATGTCCCCCTAGTTTTGTTTAAAAAGAAGAGGACTGGGTTTGTGGTGCAGAATGCTTGCCAAACCATAGTTGGTAAATCGGTTCTTCCTCTACAGGAGGGTCAGCGTTTTCCACTGAGGTTTCCAGGTCATCCATTGGAGCACTGAGGGCTTCCAAATGGTAGACCTCAGGAAGGGGGGATGAGCTTGAAATTAACTTGAGAACCATGCATTTGATTAGTCCAAGAACAATGCTACCAACTACAATAACTATAAGTAAAATAAACAGCACTAAAAACACAGTTTTCAGAATAGATCCCAACCAACCCGCGAGTCCCCAGCCTTTGAACAGTCCATTCAGCCAGTTGTCAGTTTCTCTGTGATGTCTGAGACCTTTTGCGAGGTAGTCCATATGTGGTTTGGACTGGGGCACTATGCAGGAGATCGCAGGTGGGATGATCACGAGTAGGACGAGAAGCAGGCTCGGTCTCATGGCGTCTCGAGGCTACACACGAACAGTGGGATCTAAACTGGTACAAGAACTTGAAACAAACATATATTACAAGCTATTCCAGATAGGAGGCTTAATGGAATTTCCTCCAGAGAACGCGTGCGGCGTTTTCTTCTCCAGGCAGCGTGAGCAACCTGGGGTGCTTCTGCAGATTTCTCTGAGACTTTGGGAACATAGGGCTTTACCCATTGGAAGGAATCCACCTTAAACCAGAGGGGGTGGACACACAGGCATATCCACATCCCCAAGTAACCAATTTGTAAGGTCCCACATTTTCCAAGTCTCAGGGTCCTTTACTAAAACCGGAGGTTTTTCTTTCATCAACCTGTGACTGCCCCCCCAAAGTGTCGTAGGATGGGTGGGTTCAGGCTGTCAAAAGAACAATTCAGAAAATTGATTGTGAATAGTGCCCTGGATAACCGGATGTGGGGAGGTTCTACCTTCAGAACCTGTTGTTGCTGGTCCAGGACCCTTTTAATATCACGTGAGTTCTTTCTACAATGCTTGACCTGTAGGGGAGTAGGGGATGCCAGTTTTGTGCTCTACTCCCCATTGCTGCAGGAAGCTCCCGAATTCCTTGGATTTATAAGCAGGCCATTATCAGTTTTCAGCTCCTTGGGGATGCCCATGAAAGAAAAAGCCTGTAAGAGGTGCTTAATAGCATCAATATATCATTCTCCTGTGTGGGCAGAAGCATAGACCGCTCCAGAAAAGGTATCTACACTAACATGAACATATTTCTGCCGTCCAAAAGACTGTATGTGTGTTACATCTGTTTGCCACAGTTCACAACTGTTCAGTCCCCTTGGGTTTGCTCCCGTACTCACTGTAGGGAGTGCATGTTGTTGGCAATTTGGGCACGTGGCCACAATCGCTTTGGCCTGTTCTCGAGTGATGTTAAACTGACGAACCAGGCCAGGTGCATTTTGGTGAAAAGCTGGTGGCTGATTTTTGCCTGTTCAAAAACATTTGGGAGAGTGGCCATCACTGCAGGCGCAGCAAGAGCATCTGCCCTTCTGTTGCCTTCAGCGATAAACCCTGGCAAGTCAGTGTGTGACCTGACATGCATCACATAAAAGGGTTGCTCTCGGTGAGTGACTAACTTTACCAGTTTTGAGAGCAATTCAAAAGTGCAATGTTAGATACATCTTGCAGTATTGCTTGATCTGCTCTGGATACTACTCCTGCCACGTATGCAGAGTCTGTAATCAGATTAAATGGTTCTGAGAACCTTTCAAAAGCCCTAACAACCGCAGCCAATTCAGCAACCTGAGGTGAACCTTCCACCTCAGCAATGTCCGTCTCCCACTGCTGAGTTTGAGGATCCTTCCAAGTCATAACGGACTTGTGGGACCTCCCGGACGCATCTGTAAAGACAGTTAGAGCCCTTTTTAAAGGTCTCCTACTTAGAGCAGTTCTTAATTTTAAAGTAAATTGAACATCTTGTTCAAACAATTTGCAAGCGGGCCGTGCTACCGAAAATTGTCCTGAGTAGGAATCCAGAGCAAACTGCAACACTTCATTTTCTTGAAACAATTGTTCCAGTATTTTCATAGTATTTTGACCTGATTTTAACTCAACTGGAATGTGAATGCACTTAAAATCATATCCTGCTGACTCCCTGATCCGGGTCCTTGCTTTCCGGATCAGTTCTGCTACAGTCCTGAGGCTTTGTCAGTCTCTTGGACCTTTTGTGACTGAGGAAAACCCATTCTATGATCAAGAGAGAGTCCCTCTGGTCCCGGTCCTTTTTTGGTGTGTCCTTTGCCTTAGGTGTTTGTTTTTCCTCCCACTGGAAAATAATTCCATGGAGGTGTGGCAACTTACCTAGGATGATAAATTTGAATGGCAGATCAGGCCGGCATCGGTGGGCCTGTCTTGTGGACATTGCAATCTGAACCTTTTCTAGAGCTTTCCGTGCCTCTGGGGTAATAGACCTAGGAGCACCTGGGTCCTCTCCCCCTTTCAATAAATTGAAAAGAGGGGCAAGGTCTTCATTAGTCAGACCAAGCCATGGTCTTACCCAATTCAAAGACCCACACAACTTGTGGACATCCGCAAGGGTCTTGATCCTTGGATTGATTTCTAGTTTTTGAGGAACAATGGTCCTATTTCCAATTTCTAAGCCCAAATACTTCCAAGGTGGCATCTTTTGAATTTTCTTTTCCTGGAGCTCGAACCCTGCAACAATCAATGCATCGATCGTTAGGTCAAGCGCATGTGTTAGTAAATCATCATTGGGGGCACACACAAGGATATCATCCATATAATGATAGATGATGGCCTTCTCTGCGGCTGCACGCACTGGGGAAAGCAGGGAAGAGACATACCACTGGCAGATAGCTGGAGATACCTTTAATCCCTGAGGAAGAACGGTCCAATGGTACCTTTTCATAGGAGCTTCTGAATTGATAGAAGGGACAGAGAATGCCAAACGCGGTGCATCATCAGGGTGCAATGGGATTTGGAAAAAACAATCTTTAATATCAATAACAGCTAATTTCCAATCTTGGGGAAGCATTGTTGGGGATGGCATACCAGGTTGGGGAGAACCCATATCTTCAATTACATTATTAATTTGTCGGAGGTCACAGAGGAGTCGCCACCTCTTTTTGTCAGCTTTTTGGATGACAAACACTGGAGAGTTCCATGGGGACATGGTCTCCACAATGTGGCCCTTTCTTAGTTGCTCTTGTACTAGCTCCTCAAGCACCTTTATTTTTTGTTTACTGAGTGGCCACTGTTTCACATCAACTGGTTTGTCTGTTTTCCACTTAAGTTTTTGGGTGGGGCGCTGTTGTTCAATGACTGCTGCACAAAAATTCTGTGGAGAGTCTGGAATATCAATTGTGACACCCCACTGGGCCATTAAATCTCTCCCTAACAAAGGTTCTGAATAATCTAACACAAATGGACGGATATTTGCCAATTGTCCGTTTGGACCCTCGAATTGAATAATGCTTTTGGATTGTTTTGCCAATTGCAGACCTCCTACACCTCGAAGGTGACCAGCAACATTTTGTAAAGGCCAATGTGCTGGCCAGTCTTGTACTGGAATCACTGTGCAGTCTGCACCTGTGTCTACAAGCATCTCAATGCGTTTAGACTCCCCACCCCCACTGACATTGCACCACAATTTGGGTTTATCTGTCCCAATAACTTGGACCCGGGCGACTGTGGGCCCTTGGTTTATCGACATTTTCAGGTAAAGATGGCACAGGGATAGCTTGAGCAACAATTTGTCCCTTGGGAAGAAACAGGGGTGGGTGGAAACAGTGCAGGCTGAGAACAAATTGCTTGGGATCTGATGTTGTCATTCCCGGAGCAATTTCGATCTCTTGTGGTGTGTGTTTGGTGTCCCCAGTGATGATGTACTTACAACGAATTCGGTTCCAAGTACCCTTCTGTTCAGGATTTACAGAGACAAAATGCCAGTCAGTGTCCTTCAGGTGGAGTGACTCTGTCAGCTGCAACCTGTAAGGCTCATTGACAGAAGATGCGGTTAATACAGAATCACTTAAATCATAACAAAGGTTATTTTGTTTCACTTTCAACAGTGGACTAGCAGACTTGGTCTTTGAAGCACCTGCTTCACTTACACAAATGTTAATATTATGCGCGCTTGATTTGTTTTGCTACCCTTATTCTCTTGGCCTGCTCCTTTTATGTCTGCACGCCTGGCAGGCTGGCGCTTTATTCTTCGTTTTTTTGTTGTTGACCCCCAGGGAGGGCTTGTAGTTCTCCTCCCCTGCTATTTTTAAATTCATCAAATTCCCTTTTCAGGGGGCACTGGTTACTCCAGTGCCCTAGCTTATTACAAAGCAGGCATGGTTTAGTGGGCTCAACCATTGCTGGTCTCCGCTGCTGCCCAGGGTACTGCTGTGCTGAGGGAAAGGTGCAGGGCTGGCAACAGCGACACACTGAAGTGGTCTTGGCAGCAGCCTTGGTCTGGAGTCTTCAGCCACACTCATCAGAGGCACTTTCCTGTTACAGACTAGAAGCATATCTTTTAGTGTAGGGGAAGGTTCCATAGGAAGGCTCAGGATTGCCGCCCGACACTGTTCATTTGCATTTGTAAACACTATTTCTTCTAAAATTGCTTCCCTAGCATTTTCCTTTTTAACCTGTATTTCAATGGCTCTAGTTAGCCTTTCTACAAATTTCAAAAAAGGTTCTGATGGTAGTTGTTTGATTTTACTATAGGGCTCAAAAGGCCCCTCAGGTTGGAGGGAAAAGAATGCTTTTTCAGCTGCTTCTTTTACTTTCTCAAGTGTTTCTGCAGGAATTGCAGCAGCTTGGACTGAGGGAGAAGACCACTGGCCCTCTCCACAGAGGTGCTCAATAGTGATAGGGTTACCATTGTTGTCCTTTGCTGTGTTTGGATCAGCCTGTAAGCTTGGGAGAGCATCTTTTAACAGTTGTTTCAATGCTGATTCCCATAATTTGAATTCCGTGGATGTCATGAGACATGAAAAAAGTTGTTTTAAATCATGTGGAATTACAACAGTCCTACTTAATTCAGAATTTAAAAGGCCACGGAAATATGGACTGTGTGGACCATATTCTTTATGAGATTTACAGATCTCTTTAATCAATTGTCGTCCAAAGAGCTCCAATTAGCAGTTGGGGCTGCTCCCTTGAGCTGCAGGCTGAAACGTAACAGGAGCCAGTGACAACATGGCACCATGCATTGGGTCTGCTGTCCCTGCTCTGTATCCCTGAATCAGAAGCATTGGGATCACAGCTACAGGTTTGGGGACAGGCAGTGGGTGTGTCCCCACCGTGGGAACCCGGGGAGGGGGCGGGACAGGGAGCCGGCAAGGGGGCGGGGAAAACCGCTGGGCAGCGGATCAAGGGGCGGGTCAAGGGGCTGGCAGGGGGCGGGGTCACCTGGTGACATCACGTCAGCAGACGCCCCCTGGGAGGAGTAGAGGGCGGAGCTGAGGGTACTGCAGGAAAGGGGGGGGGGGGGGGGAAGGGTGTCACGAGGAACAGGAGGAGAGGGGGATGGGGCAGGAATTTTGGGATGCTTAAGAGGATTTTGGGAAGAAGAAGACCAGGTTTGGGAAGATGCCACGTGGCACCACCATCTTGTGACCCCTAGGGACTGGGGGCCATTTTGGACATCACTGCTCTCCGGAAAGCTAACACGTGCTCTGGGATTTAGAGGAGGGGATACAGGGTTGGGAAAGCCACGCAGCCTGGCCAGGGCTTTGTGAACAAAACAACTCAGGTATTCTTGCACACTCTGGGAGCTGACTTCCCAATGAGTTTGCACTCTTTAAAATACCAAGTTTTGGGGAAAGAGGTTTAGGGGTTTTAGGCTAGGAGAGGGAGGAACAGGGAGAGCAGAGGTACATGGCTTTACATTTGGCTTTTTCGCCATTTCCTTTTGTTTGAGCAATGCTGTTCGAATTTGTAAACTCCAGAACACAAATTTAGCTGAGGGTGATTTGCCAGATTGTCCTAAGGTTATCAATTCATTCCCAACTTTATCCCAGAATTGAATATTGTGGATTTCTTCAGGGGAAATGTTTGGGAACTGCAGAAAAAGCCATCTTATAAACTGTTTCAATTTTCCTTTAGAGAATTTCACATTACCATTGACTAAAATGCTGACAATATTATAATACACTCCCCTTTGTACAATGCTAAGTTTGGAACCCACGTTAGATGTAAAAAGCAAAGTACTTAATCCCGCCTGACCAAAAACAAAGCTAAAATCAGCTACCAATTTCTAAA
The DNA here is from genome assembly GCF_028769735.1 of Zonotrichia leucophrys gambelii. Taxonomy (NCBI): domain Eukaryota; kingdom Metazoa; phylum Chordata; class Aves; order Passeriformes; family Passerellidae; genus Zonotrichia; species Zonotrichia leucophrys. Next base: position 9,297 of record NW_026993074.1, read on the forward strand.
AAAAACCCACAGATAGAAAGCGATAACGAGCAGACAAAAGCTTCACAATGCAGCTGTATACGCTGCTTTTAAAATTCCCGGGCAGCAGCAGCAGGGCACGCCCTGCCGAGCCGAGGCAGAAACAAAGCCTCTCCCGCCGTGGAATGCAGCCCTCCCGCGGAGCAGTAAGAGCAGCCACTCCACGTGGCAAGCCGAAACTGGGGAGCCCCCCCGCCGCGCCGCGTGTGCAAAGAGCACTCCCTCCCCCCCACACCGAGAGAGATCCCCTGGCCAGTGGAAAGAGAGCCCCCCCCGCACAGAGAGCAAAAGAGAGTCCTCCGCGGAGCAGGGAGCCGAGAGCCCCCCCCTTCCCCGCACAGAAAGAGAAAGAGAGTATCCCGAGCACGGTGCCAAGCCGGGGGGGAAGGGCAGAGAGCGATCCCGCTCCGGCGCGAATTCTAAAAGACAGAGAAACACGCGGCAGAAAACTAAAGCTAGAACGCTATGAATTCCCATCTGTGGGGCTGCGCAGCCAAAAATGCAAAGGCAAAAAAGGAACAGAACTCGCGGCAGAGTCTGTTTTTGAGCTTCTGCTCTACCGAAAGCAGAGATACTCACGTGAAATGGAAGCTGTAGGCTGGGTCTAGGCAGGCAGGTCTCCACCGGAAAAGGACCTCTCTCTGGGTGCAAGAGAGGCTCCCCTTTTCTTCCTCTGGAAAATCTGCTCACCACAATGAAGCAGGGCTTTCCAAAGGCGCCGAACAGTACACGAAACTTTTTCTGGGAGTATTCCCAAAGTCTCTAGCTGGGAGTCTTGAAGCCAGGCTCCTTTCAGCTAGATGCACGGCTGGCAGAAGCTTCTCTGAGGAACTGCGAGTCCGTTTTCGGGCTGCAGAGTCGAGCCCACCCACAGGGACGCCAATATATTGGAATATGTATCCCAATATAACCAGTTAGATGGTGCCTAGGCCAGTTCTGACCTTCGCTGCTGGGCCAGAGGCAGCACTGTGGTGTTTTACCCCAGAGATACCTTGGCTGGCGGCAGAGTGCAGCGGGGCACAAGACAGGACTCCGTTCTCCTCAGGAGAGAGCTTCTGGCGATGGTGAAGATAAAGAAGGGAGCGGATTCTGCTAGAAGGTAGCCAGATGTTTATTCCAAGAGTACAGAGGTCTCTGCACTGGGCCACTGCTGGTAACAGAACGGAGGCCGCATGGTCTCATTAACATTTTAAGCTCAGGACAGGGGAAGGGGAGGGGACAGGTGAGTCACCAACCAGGTGAAGGGGCAGGGTCTCAAGGTACTAGGGACACCTATCACACGACGCCTTGCTGGTATGTTAGCCTGATTGACAGGGCACACTCAGCGAGGGGCGAGGGGGAAGGGAGAAGGTAAAACAGGATATTGCAACACACCACAACATCTCCCCCTAGTTTTGTTTAAAAAGAAGAGGACTGTGTTTATGGTGCAGAATGATTCTACTGAGGCTTCCAGGTCATCCACTGGAGCACTGAGGGCTTCCAAATGGTAGACCTCAGGAGGGGGAGATGAGCTTGAGATTGCCTTGAGAACCATGCGTCTGATTACTCCAAAAACAATGCTAAAAACTACAATAACTACAACTAAAATAAACAGCACTAAAATTACAGTTTTCAGAATAGATCCCAACCAGCCCTGAGAGTCCCCAGCCATTGAAAAGTCCATTCAGCTCGTTGTCAGTTTCTCTGTTGATGTCTGAGAACCTTTATCGAGGTAGTCCATATGTGGTTTGGGCTGCGGTACTATGTAGGAGATTGCAGGTGGGATGATCACGAGTAGGACGAGAAGCAGGCTTGGCCTCATGACGTCTCGAGGCTACAGACGAACAGTGGGATCTAAACTGGTACAAAAACTTGAGACAAACATATATTACAAACTATTCCAGATAGGAGGCTTAAATGGAATTTCCTCCAGAGAACGCGTGCGGCGTTTTCTTCTCCAGGCAGCGTGAGCAACCTGGGGCGCTTCTGCAGATTTCTCTGAGACTTTGGGAACATAGGGCTTTACCCATTTGGAAGGAACCCACCTTAAACCAGAGGGGGTGGACACACAGGCGTATCCACGTCCCCAAGTAACCAATTTGTAAGGTCCCACCATTTTCCAAGTCTCAGGGTCCTTTACTAAAACTGGAGGTTTTTCTTTCATCAACCTGTGACTGTTCCCCCCAAAGTGGCGTAGGATGGGTGGGTTCAGGCTGTCAAAAGAACAATTCAGAAAATTGATTGTGAATAGTGCCCTGGATAACCGGATGTGGGGAGGTTCTACCTTCAGAACCTGTTGTTGCTGGTCCAGGACCCTTTTAATATCACGGTGAGTTCTTTCTACAATGGCTTGACCTGTAGGGGAGTAGGGGATGCCAGTTTTGTGCTCTACTCCCCATTGCTGCAGGAAGCTCCCGAATTCCTTGGATTTATAAGCAGGCCCATTATCAGTTTTCAGCTCCTTGGGGATGCCCATGAAAGAAAAAGCCTGTAAGAGGTGCTTAATAGCATCAATAGATGATTCTCCTGTGTGGGCAGAAGCATAGACTGCTCCAGAAAAGGTATCTACACTAACATGAACATATTTCTGCCGTCCAAAAGCTTGTATGTGTGTTACATCTGTTTGCCACAGTTCACAACTGTTCAGTCCCCTTGGGTTTGCTCCCGTACTCACTGTAGGGAGTGCATGTTGTTGGCAATTTGGGCACGTGGCCACAATCGCTTTGGCCTGTTCTCGAGTGATGTTAAACTGGCGAACCAGGCCAGGTGCATTTTGGTGGAAAAGCTGGTGGCTGATTTTTGCCTGTTCAAAAACATTTGGGAGAGTGGCCATCACTGCAGGTGCAGCAAGAGCATCTGCCCTTCTGTTGCCTTCAGCGATAAACCCTGGCAAGTCAGTGTGTGACCTGACATGCATCACATAAAAGGGTTGCTCTCGGTGAGTGACTAACTTTACCAGTTTTGAGAGCAATTCAAAAAGTGCAATGTTAGATACATCTTGCAGTATTGCTTGATCTGCTCTGGATACTACTCCTGCCACGTATGCAGAGTCTGTAATCAGATTAAATGGTTCTGAGAACCTTTCAAAAGCCCTAACAACTGCAGCCAATTCAGCAAGCTGAGGTGAACCTTCCACTCAGCAATGTCCGTCTCCCACTGCTGGGTTTGAGGATCCTTCCAAGTCATAACGGATTTGTGGGACCTCCCGGACGCATCTGTGAAGACAGTTAGAGCCCTTTTAAAGGTCTCCTACTTAGAGCAGTTCTTAATTTTAAAGTAAATTGAACATCTTGTTCAAACAATTTGCAAGCGGGCCGTGCTACCGAAAATTGTCCTGAGTAGGAATCCAGAGCAAACTGCAACACTTCATTTTCTTGAAACAATTGTTCCAGTATTTTCATAGTATTTTGACCTGATTTTAACTCAACTGGGATGTGAATGCACTTAAAATCACATCCTGCTAACTCCCTGATCCGGGTCCTTGCTTTCCGGATCAGTTCTGCTATTAGCTCCTGAGGCTTTGTCAGTCTCTTGGACCTTTTGTGACTGAGGAAAACCCATTCTATGATCAAGAGAGAGTCCCTCTGGTCCCGGTCCTTTTTTGGTGTGTCCTTTGCCTTAGGTGTTTGTTTTTCCTCCCACTGGAAAATAATTCCATGGAGGTGTGGCAACTTACCTAGGATGATAAATTTGAATGGCAGATCAGGCCGGCATCGGTGGGCCTGTCTTGTGGACATTGCAATCTGAACCTTTTCTAGAGCTTTCCGTGCCTCTGGGGTAATAGACCTAGGAGCCCCTGGGTCCTCTCCCCCTTTCAATAAATTGAAAAGAGGGGCAAGGTCTTCATTAGTCAGACCAAGCCATGGTCTTACCCAGTTCAAAGACCCACACAACTTGTGGACATCCGCAAGGGTCTTGATCCTTGGATTGATTTCTAGTTTTTGAGGAACAATGGTCCTATTGCCAATTTCTAAGCCCAAATACTTCCAAGGTGGCATCTTTTGAATTTTCTGTTCCTGGAGCTCGAACCCTGCAACAATCAATGCATCGATCGTTAGGTCAAGCGCATGTGTTAGTAAATCATCATTGGGGGCACACACAAGGATATCATCCATATAATGATAGATGATGGCCTTCTCTGCGGCTGCATGCACTGGGGAAAGCAGGGAGGAGACATACCACTGGCAGATAGCTGGAGATACTTTCAGGCCCTGAGGAAGAACGGTCCAATGGTACCTTTTCATAGGAGCTTCTGAATTGATAGAAGGGACAGAGAATGCCAAACGCGGTGCATCGTCAGGGTGCAATGGGATTTGGAAAAAACAATCTTTAATATCAATAACAGCTAATTTCCAGTCTTGGGGAAGCATTGTTGGGGATGGCATACCAGGTTGGGGAGAACCCATATCTTCAATTACATTATTAATTTGTCGGAGGACACAGAGGAGTCGCCACCTCTTTTTGTCAGCTTTTTGGATGACAAACACTGGAGAGTTCCATGGGGACATGGTCTCCACAATGTGGCCCTTTTTTAGTTGCTCTTCTACTAGTTCCTCAAGCACCTTTATTTTTTGTTTACTGAGTGGCCACTGTTTCACATCAACTGGTTCGTCTGTTTTCCACTTCAGTTTTTGGGTGGGGCGCTGTTGTTCAATGACTGCTGCACAAAAATGCTGTGGAGAGTCTGGAATATCAATTGTGACACCCCACTGGGCCATTAAATCTCTCCCTAACAAAGGTTCTGAATAATCTAACACAAATGGACGGATATTTGCCAATTGTCCGTTTGGACCCTCGAATTGAATAATGCTTTTGGATTGTTTTGCCAATTGCAGACCTCCTACACCTCGAAGGTGACCAGCGACATTTTGTAAAGGCCAGTGTGCTGGCCAGTCTTGTACTGGAATCACTGTGCAGTCTGCACCTGTGTCTACAAGCATCTCAATGCGTTTAGACTCCCCACCCCCACTGACATTGCACCACAATTTGGGTTTATCTGTCCCAATAACTTGGACCCGGGCGACTGTGGGCCCTTGTTTTTCGATATTTTCAGGTAAAGATGGCACAGGGATAGCTTGAGCAACAATTTGTCCCTTGGGAAGAAACAGGGGTGGGTGGAAACAGTGCAAGCCGAGAACAAATTGCTTGGGATCTGATGTTGTCATTCCCGGAGCAATTTCGATCTCTTGTGGTGTGTGTTTGGTGTCCCCAATGACGATGTACTTACAATGAATTCGGTTCCAAGTACCCTTCTGTTCAGGATTTACAGAGACAAAATGCCAGTCAGTGTCCTTCAGGTGGAGTGACTCTGTCAGCTGCAACCTGTAAGGCTCATTGACAGAAGATGTGGTTAATACAGGATCACTTAAATCATAACGAAGGTTATTTTGTTTCACCTTCAACAGTGGACTAGCAGACTTGGTCTTTGAAGCACCTGCTTCACTTACACAAATGTTAATGTTATCGCGCGCTTGATTTGTTTTGCTACCCTTATTCTCTTGGCCTGCTCTTTTTATGTCTGCACGCCTGGCAGGCGGGCGCTCCCTTTTCAGTTTTTTTGTTGTTGACCCCCAGGGAGGGCTTGTAGTTCTCCTCCCCTGCCATTTCTAAATTCATCAAATTCCCTTTTCAGGGGGCACTGGTTGCTCCAGTGTCCTAGGTTATTACAAAGCAGGCATGGTTTAGTGGGCTCAACCATTGCTGGTCTCCTGGGTACTGCTGTGCTGAGGGAAAAGGCGCAGGGCTGGCAACAGCGACACGCTGAAGTGGTCTTGGCAGCAGCCTTGGTCTGGTGTCTTCAGCCACACTCATCAGAGGCACTTTCCTGTTACAGACTAGAAGCATATCTTTTAATGTAGGGGAAGTTCTATAGGAAGGCTCAGGATTGCCGCTCGACACTGTTCATTTGCATTTGTAAACGCTATTTCCTCTAAAATTGCTTCCCTTGCATTTTCCCTTTTAACTTGTATTTCAATGGCTCTAGGTAGCTTTCTACAAATTTCAAAAAGGGCTCTCATGGTAGCTGTTTAATTTTACTATAGGGTTCAAAAGGCCCCTCAGGTTGTAGGGAAAAGAATGCTTTTTCAGCTGCTTCTTTTACCTTCTCGAGTGTTTCTGCAGGAATTGCAGTAGCTTGGACTGAGGGAGAAGACCACTGGCCCTCACCACAGAGGTGCTCAATGGTGATAGGGTTACCACTGTTGTCTTTCGCTGTGTTTGGATCAGCCTGTAAGCCTGGGAGAGCATCTTTTAGCAGTTGTTTCAATGCTGATTCCCATAATTTGAATTCTGTGGAGGTCATGAGGCAGGAAAAAAGCTGTTTTAAATCATGTGGGACTACCACAGTCCTACTCAATTCAGAATTTAAAAGGCCACGGAAATATGGACTGTGTGGACCATATTCTTTATGAGATTTACAGATCTCTTTAATCAATTGTCGTCCAAAAGAACTCCAATTGGCAGTAGGGGCTGCTCCTCCCTGAGCTGCAGGCTGAAAGGTAACAGGAGCTAGTGACAACATGGGACTGTGCATTTGGTCTGCTGTGCCCTGCTCTGTATCCCTTGAATCAGAAGCATTGGGATCACAGCTACAGGTCTGGGGACAGGCAGTGGGTGTGTCCCCACCGTGGCACCCCTGAGAGGATCGAGTCAGACAATGGGACTCATTTCAAGAACAGCCTTATCAACACCTGGGCTAAGGAACATGGCATTGAGTGGCTGTACCATATTCCCTACCATGCACTAGTTGCAGGAAAAGTGGAGAGGTACAATGGACTACTAAAAACCCAGTTGAAAGCTTTGGGTGGTGGATCTTTCAAGAATTGGGAGCAGCATCTGGCAAAAGCCACCTGGTTAGTTAACACCCGAGGTTCCACCAACCGAGCAGGTCCTGCCCAGTCTGAGTCCCTGAATGTAATAGAAGGAGACAAAGTCCCAGTGGTACATATCAGAGGTTTGTTAGGGAAGACTGTGTGGATCAATTCTGCCTCGAGTGCAGACAAACCCATTCGTGGGGTTGTCTTTTCTCAGGGACCAGGCTGCACGTGGTGGATAATGCAAAGAGATGGAACAACACGATGTGTACCTCAGGGAGATCTGATTGTGGGGTAAGAATGATATGCAATATCACTGTTCATTGGATGTTACTGCTATTGTCTGTACATTAAACCATACAGACATGAGTTAGAAGGAAATGTGTAAGAGTTGAAGGTCTGGGCAAGTGATGGATGGACCTTTAAGTGACTAAAGTGAAAAGGGGCTCTGCAACTCTGTAATACAGGGCCTGGATTCAGTGGTCCAGTGTGGGGATGTGATGAAGGCATGATGGGTATTGCTTGTAATTTTGGGGAAACAGATGGAAATTTTGTATGAATAATGCATGATGTGTTGTAGTATGTTGATGATATGGGGATAAGGGGTGGAATGTCCTGGGGTGATGTTATGATGCTTGTATCCCCATTCATCTGTTCTGTGCCTTTAAGACCGGCTCTGAAGAGTGGAAGTTTTGTTTGGGTTTCTCTTATCAGGGACACAGAGACAAACAGTACATAGGGCTGTTTTTCACTTCTTGCTTCAGCTTGCTGCTTTGCTTGCTCTCTTTTCTGCTCTCGCTTCTGTTCTGCTTTCTGCCTCTGCTTATTAGCTAGTTCTAACTAAACAGTCCACATTGCTTCCTGGACTGTTTCTCCTCTCCTGTTTCTGTGACCATCTCGAACCTGCTCCGGACTGGGACCCGGGAACACCGAAGGTTCGGCTGCAGCAGCTGGCCCAGCGCTGGAGGGACTGAGAACAGAGCAACCACCCCCCCCGAAAGAGACTTTCTGATTTTGCCATCTTTCTCAAAGCGGTGTCATCGGGTATTGTTCATTTTGTGTGCTGGGGGGTGTTGTTCCTGAAATAAACAGGCTCTTTCCACCTGTCTCCAAGGAATTTTTTCCTGAACCGGTTGGGGGGAGGGGCTGTGTGGGTTTTGTTTTCTGGAGGGGCCCTCCTTTGCAGATTCTTTGGCAAATTTGCCCTAAACCAGGACACTGAGCCACACCGGGGAGAAAAGGCAGCGAGGGGCTCCAGCCCAGCTGCTTCATTGCCTTGCCTGCTTCATGGAGCTCTGCCATGGGAGAAAGCCGACGCCGGACGAGCCCCTGAGCTTCCATCAGCTGCTGGAACTGCTCCGTGACAGCTCCTGTTCTTCCGAGAGAGACCCCGGCACTTTCTTGTAACGCGTGTCATGGGGGGATTCTGTTTGTTAATAAACTGTTGGGGGTTTTCCACTTTCATCTATCAGTAATAATTTCCTATTGCTGGAAAGGGGTTGTTGGAACACTTTAGAGGAGACGACTTATTGCACAATATCCTGTTTGAAGTTGTCTGAAACTGTGTGAGAGAGATGGCTTCACACAGGAGCATCCCCAAGGCTGCTGAGGGCAAGGCACAGAGGAAGACAAACCCAATATTTCTGAGGGAAACTCCTTGACACCAAACCAACCTGAGCTGTCAAACAGCAGACCTGATGTTTCGAGACATGGGCCAAAGGGGAAACCTTTCAGTGTGTTTGGTCCAGGCTGGGTTATGCTCGAGGCAAAGGTGTGTCAGTGTGTTGGATAATACTCTTTTCTTGACCTAGAGATGGGGCAACTGAGAGGTGTTTTAAAAACTTTTATTCCATTTTCAGTCTCATGAGAAGGGTGAGACAATACACATAATTCACGCCATCACAATTAAGAAGCCAACTATTTCCTAATTACAGTATTTCTTGGTCTATCAGCTTTTTGCCATGCCATGTTGTAGATGCCTTAAAGTCAATTATTTAAAACTACCCCGTGTGGGTCCCACTACAATGCATCTTTCATAGCTCTGTTTTTCCAAAGTCTTTTTTTGCAAGGCCATCTTTTGAAACTTTTTTCCAGTTCCATTTCTCTCTCAACAATATCTGTCCTCTTCCATGGAAATTTTTAAGTTATTATTTCTTGTCTTATCATTTATATACAGATTTATACTGTGTGGGCCTTCTATTAGGCCCTAAAAACTTTCTACAAATCCATTTCCACATCAGTGCACTTGGCTCCTTCTCTCCTCATTGTGCCTGGCAAGCACAGGAGCCCAGAGCTCCTGCAGAACCCATCACAGCACTCAGTGGGAGCAAACTTGTGTCCAGTCCTCGCCTGGAGCTGTGGTGCCCAGCATTCCACCACACTGGAATGAGGAACTGTTCCTGCTCTTTCAGAAGGAGCTAAGGAGCTTTGGCCTTCAGATCAATTGTCTGCAGGCTCCTGCAGTGCCTGGTGCTGCTCCCTTGCCAGAGGCACCCCAGGCCAGGGGGGCACATCTGGGCTGCTGTGTCTGGCTCTGGGGCTCCCTGTTCTGGGCAGTGAGGAGGAGCTGCAGAGGCTCTGCAGGACTGACAGGATGGGCTTTGGGGCTGGCAGGAGAAGCTGAGGGACCTGGGCTGCTGGAGCTTCTGAAGAGGAGGCCCAGGGCTCGTCCTGCAACTGCTCCAAGGGTGGTTTCAGAGAATCCCAGAATCAGCAAGGTTGGAAGAGGCCATGGAGATCATCAAGTCCAACCTGTGCCCTGACAACGCCTTGTCTCCCCTGAGCCTCCTCCAGGATAAACAACTGCAGGTCCTTCAGCCACTCCTCACAGGACTTGTGTTCTTCCAGACCCCTCCCCAGCCTTGTTGCCCTTCTCTGGACACACTCCAGCCCTTCCATGTCCTTCCTAAATTAGGGGGCCCCAGAACTGGACACAGCACTCGAGGTGCTGCCCAAGCAGTGCTGAGCACAGGGGAAGAATCCCTGCCCTGCTCCTGCTGGCCACACCATTCCTGATCCAGGCCAGGAGCCATTGGCCTTCTTGCCCACCTGGGCACACTGCTGGCTCATGTCCAGCCTGCTGTCCATCAGTCCCTGCAGGTCCCTTTTCTGCCTGGCTGCTGTCCAGCCCCTCTGGCACCTTGTTGAGGGAGGGATGCAGGGAGGGAACGGGTCCAGATCCAATCCTTCCTGAACTGTGGTGTTTGCTGGCACTGCCAGTTCCCAGATCTTGATATTTCCATATTCTGTCACAGTCCAAGTTCAGCAATTTGCTGGCAAAGAAAGCCAAAATCAAGCAAATACCTGGTACCTACAGCAACCTGATCTCGGGTTTGCTGACACCCCCAGTACCCAGATCCGGAATTTTTCAGATGCCTGCACAGCATAATTCCAGCAATTTGCTGGCACAGAAAATAAGCATCTGGCAATTTCCCAGTGCCGGCACATTCCGCACCAGGATCTGACATGCGCTGGCACTGCCAGTGCCCACATCTGGCAATTTCCCTCTTCTGGCACCACCCATATCCAGAATTTGCTGGCAAAGAAAGCTAAAACCTGGCAATTTCCCCTTGCCAGCACTGCCCAATCTGGACTTTGTTGGCAGCAGGATCCCAAGAAAGATGGAAGGAAAGAAGAAAAGAAAAGAGGAAGGCATCCAGACCCAGTCCTTCCTGGAGCCTGGAGCCTGAAATGTGGTGTTTGCTGGCACTGCCAGTGCCCAGATCTGGAAATTTCCCTATTCTGGCACAGCCCAAGTGCAGCAATTTGCTGGCACAGAAATCCAAAACCTGTGGCAGCTTCCTGCTACTGGGTCTGGCACCACCCACATCTTGTGTTTCCTGCACCAGAACCCAGATTTGGAAATTTCTCAGTGCCAGCAGAGCCCAAATCTGGCAGATTTCTGTCGCTGGCAATGACACCACCTAGATCTGGTGTTTGCTGGCAGCGCCAGCGCCCAGATCTGAAAACTTCCTGGTGCTGGTACAGCCCAAGTCCAGTGATTTGCTGGCACAGAAAGCCAAAATTTGGAAATCTGCAGGTTCTGGCTCCAGCACCATCCAGATCTGGTGTTTTCTGGACCGCCAGTGCCCAGATTTGGAAATTTCCCGATGCCTTCACAGCCCAGCTCTAGCAATTTGGTTTTAGACTAGCTTAAGAAGAGAAGTTCCTTGGACTGTGACTTTCCTTTTTCTTGGAACTGTTTAAACCTGCTCTGTACTGAAAACCCAGAAAACACCCGCACAGTCACCCCCGTGGGGCCCCCAAGGTCGGGACGCTGCATTCCAGCGCCACAGGGACTTTAAAAAAGACCGAGTGAGCCCAAATACAACCCACAAAAAGGACTTTTTAATTTGCCATCTCTTCAGCACTGTCAGAGGTTTAATTTCATATTATTCTTTTTTTAGTTGTAATAATTTACTTTTAAAAAAACCTGGGGTTTTTTT